>NC_132885.1:2411897-2419397 GCF_030463535.1 Salminus brasiliensis
GGGACACAGTGGGTCTGAAACCTTCCTAGAATCATTGGGGGCAAGGCAGTTATACCTGGATAGGGTGCCAGACCATCGCAGATTATTAACTATTATAAATATAGATCATGTATTAATTTGAGAAGAGAAAGCCGAGCTGCAGGTCTGCTGTACATGTTTTATCCTTTAATTTCCACATAATTCGTTTACTCAGAGCAGAATCCACCAGTGCTCAAACCCGCCTGTAAACACCACCTGTAAACACCACCTGAAACACTGAGGCTGGAGGAGCTGAACTGAGGGTGAAGCTGGGGAACGAGCTGAGTGAATACAGACTGGCTACCTCTAGTTCCTAATACAGGGGTCTGAAATGGACTTCACACATTTAGGGCACAATTAGAAACAGTGAACACTGCGGACGATTCAGACGTGTCTCCTCATAGAAACACCCTGAAAACCTCCATAATAAATCTATAAGAAAACATCACACATGCACAAGTAAATCTATAACTACCCCCAGAACCAAACAACAGCACAGTGATTTACATCCAGAAATACTCCAAATATCAAAAATAGAGCCAACAGTGGGGTCCGGGTGAGAAAACGTCATGTCATGGATAATCCTGCCCATTATATCGTAGTAGCTGAGACTGCTATGGGAATATAAGAGTCTGAATATGATTAGATATCTGTATTATGATCAGTGGGAAAATGCAGCTGACTGTTATATTTGTTGTCCATGAGATGGCGCCACCTTATTGAACCTCCCTGCTTTTGTGGAGCGTGAAAAACAGGATTAAAGGATTTCTGAATCACTTTTAAGCCACTGTCAGCATTCAGTCCTGAACTGAGCTTCACCTGAGTCCATCACCTTATCACCTTCACAAGTAGTTCAGTAGAACTGAAGTGCTGTCATTTCTGTAAGACTGCAGCATGTCCTTCACCAGTCTTAACTCAGCTGGACGTCCATTATCAAAGCCTCGGACCACAACACCTCCAGCAAAACCACCCCACAGCTACATGAACGCACTACAGGGCTGAACGAACACATTATAGTACTGACGGAAGGTGTTATAGTACTGAATATACACATAGTACTGATAGTACTGAAAGAATGGTATAGTGCCAGACCATTTCTGCTCTGAATAGTACTGAATGGACACATGGCAGTACTGAAAGGTGTTATAGTACTGAATGGACACATGACAGTATGGAATGGACCAGATGTGGATATTATAGTACATAATAAACACATGACAGTACTGAAAGGTGTTATAGTACTGAATGGAAACATGACAGTACGGAATGGACCAGATTTGGATATCATAGTACCGGATAGACACATTATAGTACTGAAAGAATATGTTATAGTACTGAATGGACACATAGATGTTATTGTATTGAATGAACACATGATAGTATAGAAAGATGGTGTAAAAGTAATGAATGGACACATAGTACTGATAGTACTGAAAGAATGGTATAGTACCAGACCATTTCTGCACTGAATAGTACTTAATGGACACACAACAGTACTGATAGGTGTTATAGTACTGAATAGACACATGACAGTATGGAATGGACCAGTTTTGGATATCATAGTACTGAATGGACACATTATAGTACTGAAAGAATGTGTTATAGTACTGAATGGACACATGACAGTACAGAATGGACCAGATTTGGATACCATAGTACCGGATGGACACATTATAGTACTAAAAGAATATGTTATATGTGAATATTCAGTACTAAACAATTTCTGCACTGAATATTACTGAATGAACACTACTGAAAGAAGATGTTATAGTACTGAATGGACACATAACAGTATGGAATGAACCAGATTTGGATGAAAGAACTAGTACTGGCCCATTTCTGCACTGAACAGTACTGAACAGACACATTTTAGTACTAAATGAATATTTTATAGAACTGAATAATGTCTGCACTGAACCAAAACATTATAGTACTGAAATAATGTGTTATAGTACTGAATGGACACATTATAGTACTGAAAGAATGTGTTATAGTACTGAATGGACACATTATAGTACTGAAAGAATGTGTTATAGTACTGAATGGAAACATAACAACATGAAATGGACCAGATTTAGTTGCCATCGTACTGAACGAACATATTCTTTAGTAAATGAAACATGTTATTTAGTACTAAACAATTTCTGCACTGAATAGTACTGAATGAACACATTTAAGTATTGAATTAATATTATGTAGAATACTGAATAAACTGAATAATGTCTGCACTGAACCAACACATTATAGCACTGAATAAATGTCATAGTACTGAATAAACATTATAGTGCTGAATTAACACATTTAGTTCTGAATGAATATCATAGTACTGAATGAACTTGGTAGTACTGAATGAATGTTTTAGTACTGCATGATTTAAGCACTTAAGCACATCACAGTACTGAATTACAAATGTCATAGTGCTGAGTGAACACACTACAGTACATAGTAAATATGTTATAGTACTGAATATATTTCAGCACTGAAAAAACTGATTACAGTTCTAAATTAACACATAATAGCACAGAATGTAGGCATTGTAGTACTGAATAAATCTATTATTAAACTACATAAACATATCACAGTTTTGTACGAGCACACTGATGTCATCCAAGAACATATTAAGCTTTTAATTTCAGCACTGAATGAACAGAATAGTACTGAAAAAACACATTATACTACACACTACTGAATAACGAAGACTAAATAAACACAGTGCTAAAGACAGGGTGAATACTGCATTAAATCTCACTATATTGGCACCACTCAAAACAATCTGTAATAATAGTACATTTATTTAATTAAATATATCACAGTGATAAATGAGCACATGCTGTGTTGATTTTAGTCAAAGCAGACCCAAAGGTACCAGGTAATAAAGAAATTGTTAATTTACCACTGTATTAATTCTACAGTCTAAATCTTTACTTAGTATTTCAGATATTTATTCAGTAATATTTTATTCAGTACTGTTGAATATGTTTACTACTGTGCGTATTCAATATTGTAGCTGGTAATTCAGTATTGCTGATGTTAATTCAGTACTACATGTATTAATTCAGTATTGTGGGTGATAATTAAGTACTGTATGTATTTACTATTGTAGCTGTTAATTTAATATTGTGGGTGTTAATTTAGTACTACAAGTATTAATTCAGTATTGTAGATGTTAATTCAGTACTATATGTATCAATTCAGTATAGTGGGTGATAATTCAGTACTGTATGTATTTAATATTGTGGCTGTTTATTTAGTATTGTGGGTGTTAATTCAGTATCACATGTATAAATTCATTGTTAATTCTGTGTTAATTCAGTACTGTGTGTATTCAGTACTGTAGCTATTGATTCAGTATTCTATGTGTTAATTCAGAAATATATTTATTAATTCAGTGTTGTGGTGTTAATTCAGTACTGAATGCATTAAGTACTGTAGTTGTTGATTCAGTATTCTATGTGTTAATTCAATAATATATTTATTAATTCAGTGTTGTGGTGTTAATTCAGTACTGAATGTATTAAGTACTGTAGTTGTTGATTCAGTATTCTATGTGTTAATTCAGTAATATATTTATTAATTCAGTGTTGTGGTGTTAATTAAGTACTGTATGTATTCAGTAATGTAGCTGTTGATTCAGTATTCTATGTGTTAATTCAATAATATATTTATTAATTCAGTGTTGTGGTGTTAATTCAGTACCACATGTATTAATTCAGTGTTGTGGTGTTAATTCAGTACTGTATGTATTCAGTAATGTAGCTGTTGATTCAGTATTCTATGTGTTAATTCAGTACTATATGTATCAATTCAGTATAGTGGGTGATAATTCAGTACTGTATGTATTTAATATTGTGGCTGTTTATTTAGTATTGTGGGTGTTAATTCAGTATCACATGTATAAATTTATTGTTAATTCTGTGTTAATTCAGTACTGTGTGTATTCAGTAATGTAGCTATTGATTCAGTATTCTATGTGTTAATTCAGAAATATATTTATTAATTCGGTGTTGTGGTGTTAATTCAGTACTGAATGTATTAAGTACTGTAGTTGTTGATTCAGTATTCTATGTGTTAATTCAGTAATATACGTATTAATTCAGTGTTGTGGTGTTAATTCAGTACTATATGCATTCAGTGTTGTAGATATGAATTCAGTACTGTAATGTGCTAATTCACATTGCTGTAGAGGGGTTTTGCTGCTGGATTCCTCTCAGTTGTAGTGGTTGCTGATGTTGTTGAGATTGTTGATGTTGTTCACGCAGCTCAGGTGTGCAGGGGCGACGGTGCTGAATGCTCCGGGCTGCAGGCCGTGAGTGTGGTACAGAGCCTGGGGGGACGTGGGCCAGTAGGAGAAGCCTGGGGGTCCCAGATTCAGTTTAGAGATGTTGGAGATGCCTGAGAAGGGGATGGGGGTGAAGTTGGTCTGCAGTTTATAGAGGGCCTGCTCAGTGGAGGAGGGCTGGCACACCTGGGCCAGGCCATGGAAGTCAAACTTGTAGGCGTATCTCTTCCCGTGCACTTTGCTCATGATGTTCTTGTCGTAGTAGTAGCGCAGCGCTCGGCTCAGCTTGTCGTAGTTCATGCTGGGTTTGCTCTTCCTCTCACCCCAGCGGCGAGCCACCTCATCTGGGTCCAGCAGCTTAAACTCGCCGTTTGTCCCTTCCCAGGCGATGCAGGACGTGTTGGAGCTGTCAGACAGCAGCTCTAGCAGGAACTGCCACAGCTGGATCTGACCACTGCCTGGAGAACCACAAAGACATGACAAAAATACACATCATACATATAATAATAAAATTATTATTATTACTCAAAATTATCATATGAAAAACACAGATTTCAGTATGGAATGAGTAAACTGCAGTACTGGATATATTACATACCACTGCATTAACACAGTGTAGTACTGAATAACATACAGTGCTAACATTTATAAAATAGTACTGTGGGTGTAATGCAAAATTGAATGTATTAATTTAGTACTTTTTGTTACTTTTAAGTAAGTACTGACTGTAATTAATGCAGTACAAAGTATGCAATGGTGTGTTAATTCAGCACTTCACATTTCAGTACTGATTGAGCATATTATAGTCTTGTAAAACATACAGCAGTACTGAAAGGACATGCAGGTCAGTACTGTACTAAATACTAAATACACACATTACTGAACTGCACACATTAAAGTACTGAATACACACATTACTGCACTGCACACATTAAAGTACTGAATACACACATTACTGCACTGCATACATTACAGTACTGAATACACACATTACTGCACTGAACACATTAAAGTACTGAATACACACATTACTGCACTGCACACATTAAAGTACTGAATACACACATTACTGCGTTGCATTTGCATTTGCATGTAACATATACATGAATATTTTATAAAATGTAAATAGTGGTATTTCAATAAACTGCGAATTTACAGTAACACTGATGATTTCACTGAGCTGACTATATTATACCCTGTGGTCCAGCATGAATTCACACACCACTGAGCTAACACACTTCCCTACTCGATTATAGGATTACAGCCCTGCACATCCTTTTTTTTTAAACAATTATTATATATTTATAATTATTATATTATAAAAAAATCTTTTATATTAATCATTGCTATTAATCTCTTTTCAACCAAATGAAACTTATTTTACCAGAAAGATTATGAAGACAGCATTATGCTAATTATTTAAAACGTTCAGTGGAAGTGCTGATCGGTGTTTATAGAGACTAATAAAACCTCGCGCTTCAAACACGATCGAGTAATAATTATTGATATTAAAATACAATTTTAGTACTGAAAGTGTTGTTTTAATGAACATTCTTAGAAATAGTCTCTTAAAAAGATAAGAGCTCCCAGTTCTCTCAGTATTTAAGGAATATAAAATTATTATGAAAGGGGTATAAAAAATAAAAATGAGAAAATGGATTTATGTGAAGTATAGAAAAAAACAAATAATGCTGATTTATATTTACAAGCAAATTGAAGCTAATTATACATTTTAAACATGAATTATACATATTTCTGTGTATTTAAAAAAGGTCCATAAACGAGTTGTTTATTATGGCGCTTAACACGCAAAGGCTCTGGACCCACAATATAACACTAAGAACTAATAATACAGACTAATACAAAATATAGTTTGAATCTATTTGCATTAACAATGAAATTAACTGATTTAATTTAAGTGTAAATTTGCATTACAATTTTTAAATATATTTTAATGAATTAAAAAAACAGATCTCTCGCGGAGAATCAAAGATATTACATATATTAATAATCGTAAATAATAAACTAATAAAATAAATAAAATAAATGTCTTTACCTTCAATAAGGAGATATTCTCTGTAGTTTTATTGTAGTTTTATTGGTTATTTTATTGCTGTTCAGTAGCGTCCTCCTTCATTCCTGTTTAGAGAGTTTCCATTATATGGAATAAACTCCTGTGAGAGATGGGAAACTCACCTTTCTGCACTCCTGTGTTAATGGGGCTCCACGATGCAGCTTTACTGTCCTTCAGTAAGTTTTCTGTAGGATCTAAAGCACAACAGATTACTGTAGTTCACTCCTCCACCCCACTGTGCTCAGACACGCGTTTATTTACAGCATTACAGCGATTCCACCAACTGGACGGTTTAATGTGTCTGGATGTGTCTGCAGTGAGGCTGCAGTGAGAGATTCCACTGCTGGAACTCAACAGAGGAGTCAGGAAACGCGTCCAGGAAAAAGGACATCCGCTCCAAGCCAGACGCGTAAAGCCAGACGCGTAAAGCCAGACGCGTAAAGGCGCGCCACAGCTTGGAGAGGCAAGGGGGACCCCGGAGCGCACGGAGCGATAAGAGGAGCTTACAAAGGAAAAGAGACGAGAACTGAGGAGAGAGAGAGGGAGAGAGGGAGAGAGAGAGACAGGGAAAGAGAGAGAGAAGGGGGTGAAAGGAGAAGAGCTGTCAGGAGGTGTAAAGGAGAGCGGAGGAAAAGCTCCGAGAAGGGCGCTCAGATCACCTCCCTCTCTCCTGCTAATGGGTAAAGCTGTAGGAGTAGGAGTAAATAGAGTGTCGTACCTGAGAGATACATGTTAAACACTAGGCTTCCTCCTCCGCAGTGCTGGGGCATTGTGGTGCAGCCGCACGAGGGCTTAGGCTTTCATTCAGGGGGAGATTTTTTATTAAACTTTATCTCAAAACTGGGATCTGGAATAAATGTGAAACAGATTGAAGTTTCCAGGCAACTGTCACCAGCCCCCATCTCTGAGACAATATTCAGACAGCAATTTCCTTTGGAGCATTGCTTTAATTAAAAGAGCAATTTACCTCTGTCATCCCTCCCTGGCTGCACAATAAAAAAGAGGAGCCGATAGAAACTCGGGCCTTATCGCGCCGCTATCTGCCTTTAATAAAGTTTCAGCGTTAAGATCGGAGTTTCTATGGAGAATTGAAGTGTTTGACATGGAAACCAGTTCAGATCCTCTTTCT
>NC_132885.1:2424397-2484397 GCF_030463535.1 Salminus brasiliensis
CTGGTGTACATGACATTAAATATATAATTAAATTAATGAACATGAGTATATATTTACTATATATTACATATATACGAGTAATATACAGAATTGTTCAATTTTTAATAATGTATAATAGCAACAGATAGGTGTAAGCAGGATAAGGCTTAAATATAGCTGTGGACATTTTTATTTTATGTATTTAAAAAAACTACAACTACACAATATTCTTTTATGATATTTTTAGGTTATTTTGATATGTATAAACTATATTGTATGAATTATAATGTATATTTCATATTTCATGAAGAATGAACCAATAGAAATGCTCCGTAATGACTTATTTAAATAATAATAATAAAATATTTTTTACAATGATTTCCATTAAACATTTTACAATTAACTGTAATGTTGCTTTAGTTGCTTTACATGGTTTTGAGCTTTTATGGTTTATAATTTCTATATAATACAAATGTATACTCTCTCTCTCTCTTTCTCTCTCTCTCTCTCTCTCTCTCTCTCTATATATATATATATATATATATATATAGAATAAAGAATATCGTTAGAATAGTAATAATTATTTAAAAATATATAGCTTTACTATCTCTATTAATGTCTAATAACACATTAATAATCATATCTTCCAGTTTAAGTAATTTTTCCTGACAACATATAATAAAAGCTCTTACCCTGCTGTCTTTGGAGCGAGCCAGCTTTACCTGCATCCAACACCAGTGACTGTTTCCCTGCAGATCTCACACACACACAAACACACACACACTCTACTGCACTTTTTAATAGTCCAGGGCTGAAATGTATATTTGAGAAAGGTGTGTATGGTTGAACATTTATTAGGAGATCCCGGACTGGGTGTGTATGCGTGTGTTTTTGTAACCGGCAACTGTGCACTTCTCATCTGATTGTGATTCAGCCTTTCGGGTGTGTGCTGCTTCCGCCACAAACAAACAGGAGACGGAATCAGAGCAGGATGCCGAGAGGAGGAGGAGGAGGGGGGGGGTCCAAAAACTTTAACAGGAAATACAGGACATTCCCTTAAACATATGCAGCACCTGAGAACGGCCTGGACACTCCTACTCATAGCAGTGCTGTTCAGATTCTTACATCAGTATTTAATTACGACATCTAATAAACCATTCAAATCAGTCATTAGTCATTTATAGGTTATTTAATAAGGTATAAGGTGTTTCATGTAAGAGCAGTGTGTGTTGTGTTAAGCATCATCAGAATGGAATTCGATAATGTCATTTTGTATGAAATCATATATTATATATTATCAGTGACCACAGTGTCCAGTCTTCATCACCATCATTCAGTGAGGGCAGCGTCTGCATGTTGTATAGAACTGTATGGACTATATAACTGATATATTATCAGCAGTTCAGCTCCGCCCCTTAATGATTGTATGAAATATTTATATATTATATACAGAGTCAGTGATTCAGCTCTCACTCTCAACTCTAGCCTCTCTTTTCACTCTCATTCATGGAGCTACAATTCAAAGTGCAATGCATAACGCAAAGTAGTCATTGAATAATTAAAAGTGTATACTGGATCATTCATAGTGGATACTGAGTAATTCATAGTAGACACTGCATAGCAACACATAGTTAAAATAATACATAGTGGATACTGAATAATCCATAGTGGTTACTGAACAATTCATAGTGTATACTGAATAATTCGTAGTGGATACTGAATAATTCATAGTGTATTCTGGCTAATTAATAGTGAAAACTGAATAATTCATAGTAGACACTGCATAGTACATATTAGATACTGAATAACACATAGTACTTAGAATAATTCCTAGTGGATACTGGATAATTCATAGTGTATATTAAATAATACATCATAGTTACTAAATATTTCAAAAAAGATACTGAATAATGTATAGTGCATACTGCATAATACATATTACATACTAAACAATACATAGTAGATACTGAATAATACATAGTGGATACTGAATAATACATAGTAGATACTGAATAATTCATAGTAGATACTGAATAATACATAGTAGATACTGAATAATTCATAGTGGATACTAAATAATTCATAGTGGATACTGGATAATACATCATAGTTACTGAATAATTCAAAGACAATAATAAATAATGTATAGTGCATACAGCATAATACATAGTATTTATTGAATAATTCTTAGTATTTAGTGAATAATTAATAGTGGATACTGGATAATTCATAGTAGACATTGCATAATACTCAGTAGATACAGAATGGCACATAGTAGTAGTAGTTAGAATAATTCATAGTGGATGCTGGATTATTCATAGTAGTTACTGAATAATTCAAAGAAGATACTGAATAATGTATAGTGTATACTGCATAATACATATCACATACTGAATAATACATAGTGGACACTGAATAAAAACTGGCCAAAACATGGTCGTTACTAATTAATTTATAGCAGTTACTCAAAATTTAAAAGTAGTTATCTGAAAAATTCATAGTAGACACTGTATTATTATTATTATTATTATTATTATGTAGTTACATAATAATTCATAGTGGATACTTGATTCATTCTTTATAAATCTCAAGACTACATGACTACCCCTACATTAACTTGTATTAGGGTTCGTTCCAACAAGGATTTCTGTTGTTAAGGCTGCCTGTTCAATTTTAATGTCATTTAAGTCATAATGTGGTATATAAATTCATGATTATTGATAAAAGCCCTGTAAATATTTGGACAGGTTTATGTCAGTTGTCATGGAAAGCTGTTGTAGCTGTTGTCCTACAGTAAATTGTTGCCAAACTATACATGAAGTTGCAGTATCCTGTGCGATGTTTTGACAGTTGACTGTTGCTAATTCGAGGCTACAGTTGCAGAATGCTAACTGCATAGTCATTTCAGAGGTTAAACTTATTAATAATGTCCGGAATACGAAATAAATCTTTATTTAGGATAAGTGGCTTACATTCACCACAAAAGTGAAAGCACCTTCATCCTGTAGATCCGAGATTTATTACTGTCTAACAGCTGTAATATCCCACACAGCTCTACATAAAGCCACCGTAAAAAGTGTGTAGTGAAGTAAGCACTGTGTGATAAGGAATCCAGTTCTTTAATCAAAAACATCTTTAACCCTGAAAAACCCACAAACTAGTCAAAACCACAAATTATACAATTCATTGGAATTTATTTTTGAATGTTTGTAAATAGTAAATAATGGATACTGGGTCATTCATTGTAAACACTGTTTAATACATAGTATATACTGAACAATTCATATTAGATACTGGATAATTCATATTGGATACTGGATCATTCATAGTAGATACTGGATAATTCATAGTGGATACTGGATCATTCATAGTAGATACTGGATAATTCATAGTGAATACTGGATCATTCATAGTGGATACTGAATAATTCATATTGGATACTGGATAATTCATAGTGGATACTGGATCATTCATATTGGATACTGGATCATTCATAGTGGATACTGGATCATTCATAGTGGATACTGAATAATTCATAGTGAATACTGAATAATTCATATTGGATACTGGATCATTCATAGTGGATACTGGATCCTTCATAGTGGATACTGGATCATTCATAGTGGATATTGGATAATTCATAGTGAATACTGGATCATTCATAGTGGATATTGGATAATTCATAGTGAATACTGGATCATTCATAGTGGATACTGGATAATTCATAGTGAATACTGGATCATTCATAGTGGATACTGGATCATTCATAGTGGATACTGGATCATTCATAGTGGATATTGGATAATTCATAGTGAATACTGGATCATTCATAGTGGATATTGGATAATTCATAGTGAATACTGGATCATTCATAGTGGATACTGGATCATTCATAGTGGATACTGGATCATTCATAGTGGATACTGAATAATTCATAGTGGATACTGAATAATTCATATTGGATACTGGATCATTCATAGTGGATACTGGATCATTCTTAGTGGATACTGGATCATTCTTAGTGGATACTGGATCATTCATAGTGGAAACTGGATCATTCTTAGTGGATACTGGATAATTCATTGTGGATACTGTTTAATACATAGTAGACACTGTAAAATACATAGTAGTTACTGAACAATTCATAGTGGATACTGAAAAATGCATAGTGGATTTTAGATAATTAATTGTAAGCACTGCATAATACACAATAGTTACTGAATAATCCATAGTGAATATTGTTTAATACATAGTAGTTACTAATTAATTCCATCAGGATCAATAAAGTATCTATCTATCTATCTCTCTATCTAGTAGATACTGGATAATTAATAGTAACACTGCTTAATACGTAGTAGTTACTGAATAATACATAGTGGATACTGGGTAATTCATTGTAAACACTGCATAATATGTTTTACTTACTGAATAATTCACTACTACCACTGCCTCATGGACACCACGACAAAGAAACTCGCCACCATGTTTATAGTTACAAACGTTTGACTCTGAACTGCCATCTAGTGGAAGAATTGCTTAACATCCATGCTAACGTAAAGGAACACAGGGAAGTGTGTAGGCAGTGGCGATTACATGATCACATGAAACTGACGTCTTCATTTATGTACGTAAAGGGAGTATAACTGAGCCCTTAGAGTCCTTGGGCAAGACTCCTAACACCTCATTGGCTCACCTCTATATTACGAGTACTCTGTAAGTCACTCTGGCTAAGAGAGTATGTGATGGCTAAATGCATGTAAAAGTGTAACCGTGATGGGTTCATCGTTATAGATGCGTTACAGTAGTACAGCTTGTGAAATCACACACTTCTTTATAGCTGAAAAAGTATATCACAGCATTGTCCAGCACTGTCCAATGAAAAACATGTATCTCCAAAATGGTGACTTTTGGTGGCAGAAGAAGGCAAAATCATCCTTAAGTTTGAATGGAAGTCAATGTAAAATAAGACTTTGAATTATTAATTTGAATTATATCATTTATAATTCATTTGAATTATATAATTTAGAATTATTCAGCTGCAGGGTTCAAACATTGGAGAAAACTAAAAACAGACAAAAACCAAGGCGTTATATTGAAAATGTGTTAATACATGTGTAACAAGCTGTGTGATACAAGTGTAACAACATGTGTGTGTGTGTGTGTGTGTGTGTGTGTGTGTGTGTGTGTGTGTAACTGTATGAGTTTAAAATGAGGTTGATACAAATGTGTGTAAATAATAAATACATTTAAACTAACTTCACTACTGTGATGCAGCTAAATCAGTGAATACTTCACCATTAGGTACGTTATTATTACATAGTTTATTATTGTGTAATTACACTGTTATCACAGATGCATGTTGGTATTTGGTCGTATAATTCAGAATAATTCAGATTCTTACAGTGTTTCTTAAACAAAAATATGTTTTTATATTTAAGTTAGACTAATTGCGGGATGCTGCAGATGAGCTTTAATGTTAAACACCACCTGCCTAATATTGTGTTGGTCCCCCTTGTGCCACCAAAACAGCTCTGACCCATTGAATCGTAGACTCTACAATGCCTCTGAAGGTGTCCTGTGGTATCTGGCACCAACACTAATGTTAACAGTAGATCCTTTAAGTCAGGGCTGCTCAATCCTAGTCCTGGAGATCTACCACCCTGCAGAGTTTAGCTCCAGCCTGGATCTAACACACCTGATCCAGATAAAGAAGGCCTTCAGAACTCTTCAGGGTGGAAGATCTCCAGGACCAGGATTGAGCAGCTCTGCTTTAAGTCCTGTAAGTTGTGAGGGATGGCTCCCTATGAGCATCAATGAGGGCCTTGGGCACCAATGACCTAAGGTTGCCCTTCTTGGAGCACTTTTGGTAGGTACTGACCACTGCATACCAGGAATACCCCACAAGACCTGCCTGATGTTCTGAAGATTTTCTGATGACCCAGTCATTATCTAGAACCTCACAGTTTGGTTCTTGTCTAAGTGTCTCAGATTCTTACTCTTGTCCATTTTTCCTGCTTCACCTCCTTCATCACCTTCAAGAACCGACTGTTCACTCACTGACTAATATATGGTGACCTCTTGACAGGAGCCACTGGAACCAGATCATCAGTGTTCTTCATGTCACATGGCGGTGGTATTAATGCTAAGGCTGTATTGGTGTAACTCAGAGACAATTATCAGGTCCACATGTTAAGGAAGCATTTTTCTTTATTTAAAAAAGCAAAAGAATTGCCACTCTTGATTTTTTTTTTTTCCAGAATTTAAGGAACGTCTTTATTGTCTATTGGGATACATTGGTCTGAGATTGGTGGAAGGTAGCTAAGCAGGTTTCTTGGGGGGCTTTAATGCTGGATTCTGCGGATAGACTGGACCTGGTTGGTATGGGCCTGGGTGCTGTACTCGTTGTAGTTTCTGAACTCTCCTTGGCGTCTGTCTCTCTCCAGGATGTACTGGTATCCACGGTAACCGGGGAACTGATAGGCCACCCAGCTGCAGAGAGACGGAGAGAGAGAAATGTCAGTTTTGTCCATTTGTTCTTCCATTTGTCCATTATTTTATATAGAAGTATCAACTTCTTTAAACATATAAAAGTTTCTTCACACATCCAGCTATACGGACAAAAGTATTGGGACGCCAGATCAGACGTTGTTTTATCCTAAATCCTGCTTTTTTTTGGAGTAACTGTCTCTACTGTCCAAGGATTTTGAAGAAGCATTGCTGTGAGGATTTGATTGCAATCAGCAACAAGAGGATGTCAGATGATGATCACCACCCCACCTCATCATCCCCAACTTACCCAACTCATCAAGTACTGGATGGAGCTCCACCACCATCCATCATTCCAGAGAACACAGTTCTTCCACTGCGCCACAGCTCCTCAATGCTGGGAGGCTTTATACCCCTCTACTAGCCCACACCTGGCATTAGGCAGCAAGGAGCCAATAGCTCCAGAGAGTCCTATTCTATTGGCAGTACTTCTTCTCTACAGGGACTAGACAAGCTGTGTGTGTGCACTTACTGAATGCATTCATTAGAAGGGGTGTCCACAAACATTTGGACATATAGTTATTATATTTATCTTTTTCTATGGCATTGCTTAAACAGCCTTTGTAGCTCCTTCATTTTAGGTCAGGAGTGGCACTATTCATGTGTGTTACACAATGATAATAATTCATATTGATATGAAATGCATCAGCAGCATTAAGAACAGCGTCAGATCCCCATTTAACCAAACTTTCTAAAGTGTACAAAAGCTCCTGTTTAGCAGAGTAAGATAAGGGCTCCAGGCTATATGAGGAAGAGTCCAGGTCTTCTTCTGTGTCTTTGTTCAGCAGGTAAACAGACTTCAGTATTCAAACAGCATCTGCTGAGCTGACAGAGGCTCAAAGCCAGCAGGTGTGTGTTTGTGTATGTGTGTGTGTGAGGGGGGGAAGGAGGGGGCGTGACTTACGCTCCGGAGTTGACTTTCATTGAAGGCACCTCCTTGCTGCACCAGCCCATGCCCTGCAGGGAGGGGTAGTCATCACACATCTCGAACTTACGGCCCTGGAAGTCTTCACACTCGTACAGCGTTATCTTACTGTCACTGTGGTTCTGCAGGAGAGAGAGAGAGAGAGAGAGAGAGAGAGAAAGAGAGAGAGAGAGATGTAGTAAAGTGTGTGTGTACATGTAGTGTGTAAAGTGTGTGTATATGGTTTATATGAAGTGCGTATTGTGTGTATATAGTGTATATGAACTCTGTCTAGTGTGTTTATGTGAGCATGTAATGTGTATGGCGAGTATGTATGTAGTACATATGTAGTGTATATGTAGTATGTATGCAGTGTATATGAAGTGTGTATAGTGTGTATATAGTGTGCATGCAGTGTACATGGTGTGTATAAGTATACATGGTGTGTATGTAGTGTGGTGTGTATGTACCATATATAGTCTATATGTGCAGCGAATAGTGTGTATGTAGAGTAAATGTAGTGTGTATATAGTGCGTATGTAGTGTGTATGTATTTTGGTGTGTATAAGTAGTGTGTATATAGTGTATATGTGCAGTGTATATATGTATACATATATATGTAGTGTATATGTAGTGTGTGTGTAGTGTATATGTAGTGTATGCAGTGTGGTGTGTATATGTAGTGTGTATGTAGTGTATATTTAGTGTGTGTAGTGTATATGTAGTGTGTATGTAGTGTATATGTAGTTAATATGTAGTGTTTGTAGTGTAGTTAAGTAGTGTGTAAATAGTGTATATGTGCAGTGTATAATTTGCATGTATATGTAGTGTATGCAGTGGGGTGTGTATATGTAGTGTGTATGTAGTGTATATGTAGTGTATATTTAGTGTATATTTAGTGTATGTAGTGTATATGTAGTGTGTATGTTGTGTATATGTAGTGTATATTTAGTGTATGCAGTGTGGTGTGTATATGTAATGTATATGTAGTGTGTATGTAGTCTATATGTAGTGTGGTGTGTATAAGTAGTGTGTATATAGTGTGTGTGTAGTCAATATGTTGCTTTTGTCGTGTATATGGTGTGTATGTAGTGTATATGTAGTGTGTATGTAGTCTATATGTAGTGTGGTGTGTATAAGTAGTGTGTATATAGTGTGTGTGTGTAGTCAATATGTCGCTTTTGTTGTGTGTATAGTGTGTATGTAGTGTATGGAGTGTATAGAGTGTATATGCAGTATGTATGCAGTTTCTATGTAGTATATATGTAGTGTGTATGTAGTGCACATGTATAGGCAGTGTGTATGCAGTCAGTGTATATGTAGAGTGTATAGTGTATCTGCAGTGTATATGCAGTGTGTGGTGTTGGTGGTCTTACAGCACACTTGATGGGCCTGAAGGACAGTAGGTGCTCTGTCCTGTAGCTGCTGTTTCCGCTCCAGGCCTGATAGCAGGGATAATCTCCCTTCTCCAAAACAAACTGCTGACCCTGGAACTCAGGGTACTCGTAACCAACCCATCTGATCCAGAGAGAGAGAGAGAGAGAGAGAGAGAGAGAGAGAGAGAGGGAGAGAGAGATTTACTCAATACAATACAATATAAGACATGTTAATTACTGGTGTGTATGTAGTGTGTATATAGTATATGTATATGTAGGATATATAGATATACATATATTAATTTAGTATAATGTTTTGTGGAACAGAGAGAAAGATAGAAGTGTGTGTGTGTGTGTGTGTGTGTGTGTGTGTGTGTGTGTGTGTGTGTGTGATACTGAGCACAAAGCCCTGTGTCCTTATATGGCTTTAGTGAAGGCTTTGCTGATCAGCACACAAATGAAAGGCAAACATCACATGGTGTGAGGCGGCTGAATGGAGCTGCACTGTTCCATTATCAGCTTATCAGCTACTCTGTGTATGTGTGTGTGTGTGTGTGTGTGTGTGCTGTAGTTAGCAGCTGCTGGCCTCTGACACACACTATCTCTGCCTTCGGTCTCATTAGCACTCACTATACACAGCAGGGTTTTCTAATTAGGACTGCTAATCAGATCCGGCCTCGGTTGTGTTCTTCAGACCGAGAGGCTACAGCCCTATCGCTGCTAGAAACCCAGCAGAAAGACCTGCTTGGAAATTTCAGTTCCAAAACCAACACACACTCAAGTGATCACACTGTGCCATACACACCGTTCCCTGCTTTGGAACTGAAGGCTAATGTAGGCCAGTACTTAACATCTTCCATATGCAAATAGACATATAGTCACATTACATAGCATCACTGTTCTCGGGCTTCAAACCCAAACACAGTTGCACATCTGGCCCAATTATGATGCAGAGCAACCCAATATTTTGTCCATTTCTGTCACATATTTTAATATTTCTGGAATATTTACAAAAATATCTATATTTTTAAATGAAAAGACGATCAAGACAGACATCCTTTTCTATTTACATCTCATTAAAGTCATAGGTTTAGTCATCTTAAGCCTCATTAAGGAGTATCCACTATGAATGATCCAGTATCGCTTTGACTGACACTATGATGTAGTGCAGGTAGATCAGAGTGAAGGCCTTTAGGTCAGAGGGAAGGTCACTTACGGGCCGTTCTCCACCTTGATGGAGCGGATCTTTCTGAATTCTCTGTCCAGAATGTTCTGGCACTCCATGGTAAACTCGCAGCTTTTACCCTGGAAGTATTCCTCCTCGAAGACAGTGATCCTCCACTGGCACTGTCCCCTCTGCTCCATCTGCTGCTGCGGGTTCATGGCTGCCGTCCTTTTTTGAGATTTCTCTACCAGGACAGATCGAGAAGAACGAGAAGCACCACATAAGCTATCTCAGAGAACTCGCCATCTTACTAAAGACAGACAGACAGACAGACAGACAGACAGAAAAACAGACATATATACAGACAGACAGATAGACAGACAGACAAAGATAGATAGATAGATAGATAGATAGATAGATAGATAGATAGATAGATAGACAGATAGACAGAAAAACAGACATATATACAGACAGACAGATAGACAGACAGACAAAGATAGATAGATAGATAGATAGATAGATAGATAGATAGATAGATAGACAGACAGACAGATAGATAGATAGACAGACAGACAAAGATAGATAGATAGATAGATAGATAGATAGATAGATAGATAGACAGACAGACAGATAGATAGATAGACAGACAGACAAAGATAGATAGATAGATAGATAGATAGATAGATAGATAGATAGATAGACCAGCAGGCAGACAGACAGACAGAAAAACAGACATATATACAGACAGACAGATAGACAGACAGACAAAGATAGATAGATAGATAGATAGATAGACCAGCAGACAGACAGACAGAACAACTGACATATATACAGACAGACAGACAGATAGACAGACAGACAGACAAAGATAGATAGATAGACAGACAGATAGACAAACAGACAGACAGACAGACAGATGCTCAGACAGAACCTCAGAGCGTCCACATGTGTTGCATGTAAACAACAACCAGGCCGGAGAACAGGACAGCACTGCCAGTGCAGAGGAAGCCTCTGTGTTTCGGATGGAGGTGTGAATACTCACGCACTGATGTGGGACAGATCCTGTATAATGAATGCAGCGGCCCAGCCGTAGCCCAGCTGTTTTTATAGCAGGCATGCCCTCGCGCTCAGTGCAGGACGAGGCACGAGGGTGCACACTCAGCAGCCGCTCACAGAAAGACTGCATTAGCCGTGTCCATTGTGGGGCTGGGAGCGGCCCTTTGTCCAGCACTCAGACCCACTGACTCATCAAAAACACAGCCATAATGCCACCAAACCCACTATACCCTCTGATTGGACGGAGCAGAGAATAGCAGAACTGTGGGAGATTAGGCTGGGAGGTCGGGGAGAACGGTAGCAATGTCCCAATTGAGCATTTCTGCTGCTGATTATGATCCATGTTGTTTAATATTGATTAATGTTTAATATTGACATTTATTAATACCTTGTTGACCTCATTGACCTGATCTTGTCATACAGCGTCACATCACGTCATATCTTATAAAAGACAATCCTTTTATTTTTCATCATGTGATGACTTCCAGAACATCTTCCATGGTTGGTGCAGCATGGTAGGTAACAACACCACGTTTCCTGTGGTGGACTAGGGTTACATTCCCAGGCAGGACAGGACCACCACTCTACACCATATAGAGGCCTTGAGTAAGACTCCCAACTCTACGTTCTCATGCTACATGATTCACATCTAAGAGCTCTGGATAAGGTGAGGTATCAGAAAGATGCTGTAATTGTAAATATTCTAGATTTTGATGACATCAGCGTGCACCAGCAGGCAGGTCAAAATAATATTACCCAATAATATCAGGTTTTACCTCCCCGTCTCATCACCACATCTACTATGGAGTGAAAATGCTCAGCTAGCTCAGACAATGGCTCCTACAGTCTACGTAGGATATTATCCCTGTTGTGCTAAAAGCTTGTATGTCAGGTTTGGAGAGTGTTGCTAAACTTCCTTTTGCAGTATTTTTCACATTCTGGTCTTAACACAATTTAGTAACCATTAGATTGTCAAATGGTACACTATATGGACAAAAGTATTGGGACACACCTCATAACCACTAAATTCAGGTGTCTGATTCAGTCCCATTCAGTCACAGGTGTATAAACTCAAGCCCCTAGCCCTGCAGTCTGCCTTTCTTCCACACATCAGTGAAAGAACGGGAGGTTCTGAAGAGCTCACTGAGCTCCAGCGTGGTTCTGGATGTAATAGGAGACACCGCAGCACCAACAACAACAAGTCAGCTGGTGAAATCTCCTCCCTCCTAGATCTTCCTCCATCAGCTGTGAGTGGTGTTATTATTGAACAGTGGAAGAGTTTAGGAGGAACAGCTCACAGAGAGCAGCTCAGCCACCGAGTGTCTGTCAGACCACGTAAAGTTACAGAGCGGGGTCAGGGCCGAGTGCTGAGCTCAGAGCAGAGTGCAGAAAAGCCTCCAACTGACTCAGTAACTGCAGCACAGCTCCAGACCTGCTGCTGCTGGAAGAGCTTAGAGCAAAGGGGGACCGGGTCCATATTAATGTATAAAAGCATTAAAAAAGGCATGCAAAAAACTTTTCTATGTGCAGGTGTCCCAATACTTTTGTCTATGTAGTGTATTTCCAGTTTTTTACTGAAGCTCTTACAACTCAGACTTTAACTAATGTGTTATTAAGTCTTACAGATGGCACTGAAGCTTTATTTAGCGAATTCTTCAAATTGTTGATGTTGTTGTTGTTGTTGTTGTTGTTTATTAACCACCATCATTACTATTCCCAGCTGGCCACCCGCATCAATAGACGTTGTTATACGTTTGAATGTAGGTTATGAAATTCATCAATTTGACAAAGAACAGTGACGACAGCTGAGATTGATATTTAATTGGTTTCAAACTCTGCTATCAGGTAAACAAAATCCAGAGGCTCTGAGTGGTCCAGCAGACTACGTCCACTATGACCTGAGTTCAAATCCCAGGTCCTGCTGCCTGCAGCCGGAGCCTGAGAGAGCACAACTGGCCAAGTACCATTTATATTTTAGTCCTTTATAAGTGGTTTTGACCAGAGGAGGATGTGTCCAAGGTTTCCTCACAAGGTTCTTCCTCCAGCTTTGAGGGACCAATATTTAGTTGCGGGGTATGGTGACCAAAACCCAACGTCAGCTACATTTTAAACAGGATCTTAGACTTTTCTAATGTCTTCCTCACAAGGTTTCTTCCTCCAGCTTTGGGGGACTTTTCCCTGCCACTGTTGCTTTCGGTTTGCCCACTTGGGGTCAGATGTTTGATTGAATTTGTTACTTTTTGACGTATATTTCTGGATTTCCTGATTGTCTTATTTTCTGATTATACAGCTTTGTGACGATATCAGGTTGGGTTAGTACTACTAACACTGCTGCTCAGCGTGTCTAAGACCATGATTATCATGATCTGTGATGATTATATCAGTACAGATATATTAAGGTATATGAAGGTGCCTTTTCACCAGTTCTTAGTCTCTTTGTTAGTGGTTTTGATCAGAGGAGGATGCTCCCCGTCCCCTTTGTGAGTCTTGGATTGGCCCAAGGTTCCTTCCTTCAGCTTTGAGAAGTGTCTGGAGCATTACATGTGATGGGGAGAGTACTAACGAGTGGGTTGGGTAATTGGCTATTTAAAATTGGGGAGAAAAAAATCCTCCAATCCTGACATGCCCACGTCCAACATTAATGTGAAATACCAACATTTAGTTGTGGGGTATAGTGATCAAAACCCAACGACAGCTACATTTTCAGGGACTTCAGGGACTTCTTTCTGCTATTGTTGCCTTTGGCTTGCTCACGTATGTCTGGATTTCCTGATACCGGGTATTTCCGGATACAACTGCTTTTCGACCACCAATCAGGCTGCGTTATTCCTACTATGGCTACTGTTTGACTATGATTATATCAGTACACCCGAGCAGAACAGCAGAATTATGTGGTGTTAAGGTGCCTTTTCACCAGTTATTAGTCAATTATAAGAGGTTTTGACCAGATGGCAGCCACTTGTGAGTCTTGGTTCCCTCCAAGGTTTCCTCCTCCAGCTCTGAGGGAGTTTTTCCTGCCACTGTCGTCTTTGGCTTGCTCACCGGGTTGGTTTTATGTTTTATGGGTTTATGTGGATCTTTTGTCTTATTACTGGATTTCTGTAAAGCTGCTTTGTGACAACATCAGTCATATAAAGCGCTGTATAAATAAAGTTGACTTAACCTTAATCTAAATGGGATCAAAACAGAGATTGTGGATTTTTTATTGTATTTTATGGCTTATTTTTATACCGGGGGGGAAGTGGCATCTCCTTGTGCCCACTTTCAAATCAAGTCCTGGTAATCGATCATCATTCTTTTATTGGTTCTGACCAATCAGTCTTTCACATCAGATCAGAGCATTGTCAGTAACAGATGATCAGGATTCGTTCTCAGAAGCTTTGAGATCAACTTTTGAATCTGTAGATGAACAGAAGCCTTATCCAGGACATGGACCAGCTTTGCTTCTGGAAACTAGGTTATTTTGGGTGGGTCTGTTTTCTCACTTAAACGAAGTAAGGCCTCATTTGACTACGCTGACTGTCCCTTTGTCTATCTCTTTCTGCTGAGTGCTTTTGTGCAATGGTTAAAAAGTATTTGTCTTCTTTTTCTGCCCAGAGGCCATGGTTCCTATTGTAGAGCTACAGTGTCAGCAATGTCGTTCTCCTATGAATGAGTGGCTCAGTAATAATGAGCATACAGCCAACGTTTGGAGAAGTTTGGAGAGCTGTTCTGTGGTGAATGTTAATATTCATATACCAGGTTCTTGTCTTGATTCACTCTAACTTTATATCACATATATCACGTCTATGTAGGGCATGTGGGCCTTTCGGAAAGATCTACCTGTTGTGAGACCTGTTTCTGTGGCTGTCTGAGGCGCCATCTGGTGGCCATATCATTTATTACCAGAGCAATGTGATACAAATTTTAATGGCCACTTTATCAGAGATCCCTTTCTTATAGCTCCACCTTGCTGGAATACGGTTAGAGACTATAGCCCATCTGTTGAGACACAGTTTGTGTGCTAGCAGACAAACTGTCAATATAGCAGCCAAACAGATATAGTGTATAGTGTATAGTATAATATAGATCAAAATCTATATAACAAATGTAGCATTTAGTATATAGTATGCTATAGTCCAAAATCTATAGTATATAGCGTATTGTGTTGTATATACAAAAATCTATATAACATATATACTATAGAGTGCATAGTATACTATCATCCAAAATTCTATATAACATATAAAGTATAGATTGTATAGTTTAGTCCAAAATATATCAAACATGTACAGTATATAGTGCAAGGTATACTATAAACCAAAATCTATATAGCATATATAGTATTGTGTATAGTGTTGTATATACAAAAATTTATACAAACAAATATGGTATATAATGTATAGTATAGTATATACAAAATCTATATAACATATATAGTATAGTTAAAAATCTATGTAGCACATATAGTAAATTGTGTGTAGTGCAAAATAGATAAAAACATATATAGCATATAGTGTATAGTATTTAGGGTATAGTATATAGGGTATAGCTAGGTGTCCTAAGACAGGAGGCCGTTGGCTGAGTAAGAACTGTGGTTGAATTCAGACAGTTTCATTATAATATCCCCCCTCCTCCACAAAACCCGTCACCTCTCAGACATCCTCTAGACCTTCATCAGTGGTCAAATTCTGACCATGGAACCACTCTTGGCTGGATGGTCAAGCTAGCAAACAGACTCCTAGCAAACAACCAAGCAAAAAGCCCAGACACACTAGTACAGCATCTACACTCACCATTAACACTACAATTGTATTCATATTTGCATTCTGTCATTTAACAGATGTTCTTGTCCGGAGGGGTGTACGGAGGTGTTCCACAGTTCCTAGTGTGAATAGGCTACAGTCCAAAGGTACCTTTGACTTTGGACAAACAATAAACTCTAACGGCTCATCTGTGCCTGCAGACACAACACTTTCAATCACAACTGGAAGCTTAAATAATAAAAAATAAATAAAAATTAATAAAAAATAAATTCTGAATTAATGCTGAATAAGAGCTAAATGTCTCGCTCTTTGCTAGGCTTGCACATGCTCTTTCATAGAGAGTTCCCCTGGTGGCCACTCAGAGGACGGCACAATGTAATAGACACACAAACACACACAAGAAGGCAGCAGCAGAAACAAAAATAATAAATAATACTATTACCATACGCCATAACATAACAACAGCACACAGTATACGTATATAGTATAGTACAATATAGCGTCATACTTATATATACCTATACTATACAATTGATTTTTAATATGTATGGTGTACAGTGTATAGTGTAGTATAGTCCAAAATCTATAAAACATGTAGAGTATAGAATGTATAGTATTGTATGTACACAAATCTATATAACATATATAGTATATAGTATAGTATGAAAGAAATCCATATAACATGTATAGTATTCCGTATATTTTATAGTATAGTCCAAATTCTATGTACCATATATAGTATACAGTGTATAGTATAGTCAGAAATCCACATACACACACACACACACACACACACACATATATATATATATATATATATATATATATATATATATATATAGTGTATAGTATAATATAGATCAAAATCTATATAACAAATGTAGCATTTAGTATATAGTATGCTATAGTCCAAAATCTATGTAAAATCTATAGTATATAGCGTATTGTGTTGTATATACAGAAATCTATATAACATATATACTATATAGTGCATAGTATACTATCATCCAAAATCTATATAACACATATAGTGTAGAATGTATAGTTTAGTCCAAAATATATCAAACATGTATAGTATATAGTGTATGGTATGCTATAAACCAAAATCTATATACCATATATAGTATCGAGTGTATAGTGTTGTATATACAAAAATCTATATAACATATATAGTATACAGTGTATAGTATAGTAAAAAATCCATATAGCACATATGGTGTATTGTGTGTAGTACAATATAGATAAAAACATATGTAGCATATAGTGTATAGTACATAGGGAATAGTATATAGTGTATAGTATACAGGGTATAGCTAGGTGTCCTAGGACAGGAGGCCGTTGGCTGAGTGAGAGCTGTTGTTAAATTCAGACAGTTTCATTATAATATCCCCCCTCCTCCACAAAACCCGTCACCTCCAGCCTCACCCACACACCGTTGAAGTGTGTTTGTTTGCTCTGTGTGTGCAGATCTGTTTGCCTAAAGGCAGGTGTGTGTGTCAGTGTGTGTGGGGGGGAGGAGGCCCAGCTGTGTTCAGTGTGTCTGATCTGATCTCTGCTCATTTCCATGCTAAATTACAGCTCATTTCCATCCCCCATCAAACCGTCACCTTCAGTCCAGTCCTCTGTGTGGAAAAGGCTCAGAGTGTGAGTTCATATTCTGATGATTAGGAGTGTGTGAGAGTGTGTGTGAGTGAGTTTGGAGGCAGGGAAAGGTGCTGTAAGACTGTGAGGCCTTATAAATGATGATCAATGCCTATTAATAAAGACAGAGAGGTGTGTAGAGGGGGGTGTTACTCCTGCAGGGAAATCATGATAGCAGCTCAAAATGCAGCTCAAAAAGCTGCAGAGAAACTTCTAGTCCATCCAGCACGGGGTTCTTCTCCGTTTGGATCTTCTCTTCTGGTGTAAAATAAATAAAGCACTGGAGCTCCAGAGTGAGAGGAGTGATCTGCAGTAAAGCAGTCCAGCAGCTGAACCAGCCATCAACCATCAACCAAACCCAGAGAAGAAGAGAATCAGGAGATACGCTATAATGTCTAAAAGTTTGTGGACACCCCTTCTAATTAATACATTCAGCTACTTTAAGTTGCACCCATTGCTGACACAGATGTGCAAATGCACATATATACACACACAGCCTGTCTAGTTCCTGTAGAGAAGTACTGCCAATAGAATAGGACTCTGTGGAGCAGATAAACCATAAACCTATTGGCACCATGCTGCCTAATGCCTAGTGAATGTAATCCTAAGTGGTCTTAAAAAGTATTTTTGTTTCTGTTTCTGTTTTCTGGTGGTTGTTTGAGAATTTCATGAGGAACGGACCAATGGAAATGTCCCATATTGAGTAGAACCTCATTACATTAGCCCTAACACTACAGCTCAAAGGTGCAGACACCTGTTCAAATAATGTGGAACTGCTTCCTTCATTATTTGATCATAAAGGTTTGTTGACGGACACATGGAACTCTAAAGTGATCAAACAATGTTAAATCAATCTGCCGTACTGTAGATTCTTCTCAGTCTGCCTTCCTGGGAGATGATGAATTAGCTTAACACTCTCCCAGTGTTCTCTTAAACCTTTTAATCTATTAAAAAGATGAGTCACCTTGCATGTTTAAGGTAGTTGTAACTTCAGGCTCTTGCAGGTGGTGCTGCTCTAGGATAATAGGGCTATAATACCTGTGGGGTGTGCAACAGGATTCATAGATTGAGAAGAGGAGGGACAGTGCAGTAGGGGTCTCGTCGGATGTGTGGAGAAATAATCGCAAAGCAAGAACAGGTAATGATTGGCTAAAAGGAGGGATTTTCAGCATTTGGGCGTGGCTAAAGACCACAATGTGAAGGAAGGAGCTGAATCTGCAGGTGGATGGAAGCAGACGGTCATACAGGTCTACCAGCAGTGGCAGAAATCCCAGTTTACAGGGATTCTCATTAGAATTGTGACTGAAAGATGAAACTGACAGGAAGTGCCGTGCAGTTCTCTGCAGAGTGTCCTTTCAGGAATTGGTGGTGAAGGACCTGCGCTGACATCAAGAAGAAATTGGAAGTGAAGCCGATTCCATCCACAAGCTGTAAAAACACGTCGGCGGTCCCTGTTCTACCGATTTTACCTCACTGTCCCCTCTGTGTAGTATGCTAATTTTGGATCCTGTTATTAAATGAATTTATTTTAAAAAGCTGCACAAACATTTTCAGGTTTAATTTTAAAAGATTTATTTAAAGTAAAAACGATCAGTGATGTTTAAAGTCTTGTTTAACTGCAGGACTACGCTTCTGACTACACTTCATCTCAGTGTCAGGTCCTGCGTTGCCAGATTTGGGCGGCCTAGCCGTTTATGGTTCAGCGGCTGGTTCCCCAGTTCTCTTCCCCCCTTTTGAGTAGTCTCAGCACGGTTCTTGTGTGTCCTTAGTTCCCCCTTGTTTCCCCAGGCACTGCCTGTAGGTTTTGTTAGTATTCCCCCTGTTTTCCCTGCCCTGCTCACCCAGCTCAGCTCCCAGAGCCCCCCTGGTCTCAGGTGTGCTTTGTGTTCGCCCTCTAGTTTGTCCTGTTTACGTTGTTTTCCCATTTACCTCTGTTAGCTGCTGCTTTGTTTGCTTTGGTTTGCTCTTTGTATGTGTGTTTCTTGTATTATTAAAGTATTTGCATTGGACCCATCTCTGCGAGTGTTCATCCATCTGTGTCTGACCTGACCTGAGGACCTGACCTTTCACTCCCGTTTTCATCTTGTTTGACCTGACGGTTTAGTTTTATTGTTGTTTTTATTCCTGTTTTGCTTTTTATTGTTATGATCTGGTGTGGACCTAAGGAGGATGGGTTCCCCTTTTGAGTCTTGGGTCCTCTCAAGGTTTCTTCCTCTTGACCCAAGGGAGTTTTTTCTTGCCACTGTCGCCACTAGCTGCTCAAAAGAGGCTCGGAGTCGGATCTCTGTAGAGCCACTTTGTGACAACATTCGTTGTGAAAAACCAAAAGAAATAAAATTGAATTGAAAATGTGTTTATGAAATTCAAACAAGACCATAAAGATTGTTTTAAGTTTATTTACATGGATATCAATGAGTTTAATAGGAGAACGTGGAGATCAACTGGAGATCAACTGGATCAGCAGCAATTTGTGATACAAATATCTGCAGAACAATGTCTTTTTAACACAAATGATCTAGTTGTACATTTAATTATACATCGCCTGATCATGAACAAGCTATATTGATAATGTTTGTTAACGTTTATTAAATACTTTTTCTTGTTGACGTGCCCTTGTGCTCACCTTACAATGGTATGATGTTTTTAAAATTTAGAGCAATCTTATCCTATTGATTATCAATAGCACTATGTCATTTATTGTAAGTGTCTAATCTGTTAAACTCGAAACATTGGGCAGGAAAATATCATATATATATATATATATATATATATATATATATATATATATATATATATATATATATATATATATATATACATTTCAGTCAGTTTCCAATAGAGTATTCCAGAACACAATAAATATAAAAACCCTGCCACAAGTTATTGTTCTTCTACAGATCTTTGTTTTATTTCTCCAAATGTAGGTTAACTGTTCATTTAAAGACAATTCATACTAAAGTATCTTGTTAACACATCTCATAAAGACATTTGCTCAGTCACAATATATTATAACAGCATAAACAACACAGCTCTTTCAGAAAAAACAAGGTGTTCTCTTAAGAACTCTATAAAATAGCCTGTGCTGGAACGCAACCAAAACAGCTAAACCTCAGCTTAGTTGCCAGTTTGACTGTGATTACTTAAAACTACACAGCTAACCACAGCAACTATCTCTTAGCCCATACAAACAAACAAACTGCTAATGCTTCACTTAGTTACTACTAAAAGTCCTTTGTTTCTAACTTAATAGACATCTCAAAGGCACCCAAGGCATCATGGGAAACACCCCTATGTCCCAATACTTTAAAATTTTAAAAAACGTTCTTACTTTAGATACAGTAATACAATGTACCTCAAGGTGATATATCAGTGAACACAAGTAATTTTGTGAGACATAACAGAAAATGTAATTTTTTTATTATCATTGTACAGTTAGTTTTTTTTATCATTAGTTACATTTTACAGTTAGTTTTTGTTAAACTGACCTTTTGTTAAACTAAAAGCTGTTAAAACAGATAATTAATGTATTCTACTCATGCATCATTTCCTTCTAAAAACACATAACATGTTACAAAAACAGTGTTTTTTATATCATTTCCATATTCTAATATGAAAAATATTGTAAATCTTTTGGGGGAAAACTTAAGTGCAGAGTATCTGGTAGCTTTTCATTGCATGAAAATGTCATGATGAATAGATTAAAAAGAAATGCTCCACAATGATTTTACATAAAATCTGTTTACACTGAATTCCATGGAAAGTTAAGAAAGTAATTTCATTTATGAAGCTGCTGAATGGTAAGAGTGTGTACTGCTGCATGAAGGAGAGGTGTGTTTGGAGTTGATCGGCACTTTCTTATCATTTTAAGATATTTACTATTACTATTTACCTTTGTTCTAAAACAGTAAATAATGAAGATCTCTTCTGTCCAAGCGTTTGATGGCCACTGCGGTTAATAATGATTCAACTCCAGCAGGTTTATGAGTTTAGTGTGTGCCTGCAGCCTTCGACCTTCCCCCTGTTGAGTCCGACTGTGCCACACAGCCTCAGTAACAGTCTCTATTTCACTTGCAAATAAATGATTTGCATATCAGGACGACTGAAGCTTCTGCAGCACCTCGTGGCTGAGCTGGGTTACGGCTCTGTCACTGTAATGTTAGCTGCAGCTCGCAAATAAGCCCCACATTTCAGTTCAGTCCGTTTACACACGTCTCCTGTTCCATAAGCAAGAGCAGTATACTGGAAATCCAATCATGAATATCCTAAACTATACACTCTATATTATATATTATAGATGTTGGAATATACTATAGTATATATTAGATATTGACGTCTATTAGATGTCTAATCCCAGGCGTGGGTTAGAGGGGTATAAAGACCCCCAGCATTGAGGAGCTGTGGAGCAGTGGAGGAACTGTGTTCTCTGGGATGATGGTGGTGGAGCTCCATCCAGTACTTCTGGGATGAGTTGGGGAAGTTGGGGATGATGAGGTGGGGTCGTGATCATCATCCAACATTTTGACATCACTAACGCTCTTGTTGCTGAATCCAATCAAATCCTGAATAATCAGGTGTCCCAATACATGATAAATGCACACACACACACACACACACACACACACACATATATATATATATATATATATATATATATATATATATATATGCTCACTGCTGCCACATTATTTTAAAATATAGTTTAGGTTTATGTTTTTACTTCTTTGTTTGTATATTTATGTATAATTGTCTATCAATATAAAAGTCTTATTATGACTTATATTTTTAATATGACATATTTTTACCATTTGTAATCATTTGCTTAAATTAGATTTTCATTAAATCTAATTGATCTTATTTATTTTTCATCTTACTCGTCTTATTATATTCTATTTTCAATCTATATTCTATTCAATAGCTCATAATTGTAAATAAGGAGTCATTCTCATTTAAATAAAGAATATCTATCTCTATTATATATATATATATATATATATATATATATATATATATATATATATTTTTTTTTATTCTTTGTTTAAATGAGAATGACTCCTTATTTACAATTATGAGCTATTAAATAGAATATAGATTGAAAATAGAATATAATAAGACGAGTAAGATGAAAAATAAATAAGAGCTACTATAATCTAATTTAAGCAAACACTTAAAATAAAATCTCTCTCTCTCTCTCCATATATATATATATATATATATATATATTTTTTTTTTACAGAGACAGTCCTCATGCGTCTTGCTCCTGGTCAGCAGAGGGTTCTAATGCTCCTCTGTGTTTGTGTGTCTGGAAAAACAGCAGCAGAGATCAGCTTTCTTACTGCCGTGCGTTGGGCCAGCTGATGTAATGGTCAGGTGTGAAAGGTCCATTTGTGTGATTTGACATTCGCCTGGTCAGTCTGAATAATCAGCACACTCTAAATGACCTGGCCCGCTTGTTTTCCTCAGGTCACCATGGAAACTAATCCTCCTAAGGACAAATTTGAACCGGTTTGGAACACCTCGTGCAGGTGGCATCTGCTCCGTGAATGGCCTTTATGCATGTTTGCGTGTCTGTGTGTGTGTGTGTGTGTGTGTGTGTGTGTGTGTGTGTGTGTGTGTGTGAGATCACATCTGCCAGGTACACAGGGCCTCCTCTATCTAATCTACAGCCATAGGCAAAAAGAGGTCCCCATGTTCCCTCCAGTTGTAGACCCTCAGCTGAGTCATGTTTGGTGTCTGAAGTTTGCTAATGTAGCTAACAATCAATGAAAGCTTATGTACACCAATTAGCATCTTGCTAACTGTAGGCCTCATTCATCACACACTCTCCTCAAACCGTGTGGAGGTGATCAGGGATGTTTCTGACGCTGTATAACTCTCGATTATCTAGAACATGGACTATGCTTAACAGCAGAGAACCCCCCCCCCCCCCGAATGTGCTTGAACACTAAGCTGCTATACTCATTACTGCACTGTACACTTTATTTATATGACCTATGTGATGCTGTTTACAACACCTGCCATTAACATGCACAATCACCTATTTACCTATTACCCATCCAGCAGGGAACGCTATAGGAACATTGAGCAATGTTTTTAAAAGGTTCCAGGAAGGTTAGCCTGTAACATTACAGAATCAATGTTCAAAGAATGTTCTGAAAGCATTATGGAAACGCCTGAAGTAACTTTTCTAACTAACATATCTAAAAATTACAATAAATTAGATATGATACAATAAAAACACTGAAATTTAACCACTGATATAAATAATATTTAATGAATGTGTCATAAAACATTTTCCAGACATAAGAATTGGAGCATTTTCTTTTCTAATTTTCACTGATAATAATAAAAGTTAAAATGATGGACTGGCATTACTTTTCAAAATATGCTAACAAATGTAAAAAGCTCTGATTCAGTTATGAGAATAAACAAATTCAAAAGAATTCAACAGAAATATTCTAGGAACGTCCAGAAAACTAGACAGATTTAAGATGTTTTAAGAACCGAAGTTGTGACGTTCATAATGTTCAGGTCATTTTCAACTAGCCAAGGTTTTCCAGTGGGTTAGTATAGTAACTTATTTTGCACCTCAAAGCACTGGCTATCAACTCTGCCTTCATGCACATCTTTCTATTTGTTGTCTATACATGTGTCCTGTGTTTTCCTTGCACTATTATCCCATGTCCTTTATCTACTACTACATAAAAGACTTAGCCCTACAGACTTAGTGTGTGGTTGTACTGTAGAGCCCTGTGTTAGCATAAGGACAATAAAGCTGAATTTAATTGCATTAAACTGAATTAAACCTTTTTTTTGCTTGAAATTTAAGGACTTTTCCTGGAGTGAGCCCAACATCACCTTTGTTTATACCTCCATAAAAGCTGTACAGCACCAGGGTACATAGATAGTCTTCAGGTCACTTTGGACCCTAACCGTAGGACAAGGAGAGGATCCAGAATATTGAGACTCAAGGGTTAAAACATGCTAATCTGTTTATTTCAGACTCTGCTTCTGTACACTCTTAAAAATACAGGTGCTACAAAGGGATCTTAGAGTGATGCCCTAGAAGAACCACTTTTGGTTCCATAAACACCAGGTTCCTAAGAGATATGTAAAGAACCTTAACATTAATGAAGTTCTTCACACTCACAACAGCATGGCTCTAAATGAAACCAAACCTAAATCCAAAACGTTTGTTCTACCTTTGTAGTATTTTTCAGAGTGTACTAAAACCATGGATACACTCTTAAAATAAAGGTGCTACAAAGGATAACAGCATCACCTAGAGAACACATAAAGAACCATATTTGTAAAATAGATGTGAAGAACCTTTAAATGGGTTAAGAATGTTTACATCAAGCAAAGGTTTCTTTAAGCTTTTAGAGATTCATCACATTCACACATCACACATTTTGTGGTACCAAAAAATTTCTTTTCTTAAAAAACCCTTTGTTGCCCCCTTTTTTTTTCAAGTGTAGAAAATATAAATATAAAGTTTTACTACTTAGCTTTTTTAGGTTGATCTAAACTTTTATATTAAGTAGAAACCAAATAGTGATTAACCATTTTTTAAACATTTGTTCGGTTCTGTAATATGAAGTTTACATTTTACATCAACTTCCTAACTCACATTTAATTTTTATTTCTGCATCTCAGTTTCATCAACAATACAGAAGAGAATAAATAGTAAAAACTGAGGGGGAGGAGCCACTGACTAATCATCTTACACAGCATTTCATTTATTATGGATTGTTGATCAAACTGAGATGCAGAAGTAATAATTGTGAGTTATGACTTAGATCTTATTAGAACTTATTAGAACTTATTAGAACTTTCCAAACAAACTAAGTTGATTTAATTAAAAAACGCTCTTACTGTTACTAACGTTGCTGTATCAATGTAAGCTGACCTGGCTTTACATTTTTAACAGTGTAAACATTCATCAATGGCCACAACTGACCAGCCTGAGAGAACAAACTGATGTGATGGAGGTAGTTGTAGCTTGTGAGGTAACTGTGTAACAATTGAAATGAATTTCATTATTGTCATGCGACAACCTGGTATCTCCAATACAGTAACTTTACAGGAGGAGGAAAAAAACTTCTTAACTTTCAATAGAAGTCAAAGTGCAAAGATTTTATTTCAAGTGTTTTTGGAGCATTTCTATTGGTCCATTCATCAAGAAAAAATACAAAAACAACAACCAGACCCACATTATGGAGAAAAGTAAAAAATGGAGATACAAGATATTTACAAAACCGAGCTGCAGTGTTAATAAATGAGTTGGATGAACTCCAGTGTTCTTGGGTTGAGATATAAGGATAAACAGAAGGATAAATTGACTTCTGTTGAGCTGTGGTTTATTTTATAGTGATATTAAAGTGTTTTCTTTTTATTAAATTAAATTAAATTAAATTAAATTAAATTAAATTAAATTAAATTAAATTAAATTAAACTTAAACTGTAAAATCTTATAAAGGGTTTTTTGATGACTAAATGTGTTAATTAATGTGTTAATTGATACTAATTAAGTCATATACAACTTAAACTTTATTAATAATTCTATAATTCTGAGACTACTCTCACAGTCTGAGCTCTGAGAGATGTTGCTGATCTTCATGTTTGGAGCTCAGTAACTAACGCTGATGAGCTTCACACTTTACATTAAGAGCCTTTCTGCTCTTAATGAGTTAATAACTCGTTAATAAATAGACACAGAGCATCTGAGATGAAGAAAGATCAGACTGAACAGGAGGAAATGAGAAGGTCAGGTGATGATCTGTGAGTGAAGACTGATCCTGATTGAGGGTCAATATTAGAGACCTGTTGAGAAAGATCTGCTGAAGCTGAGAGGGTCAACACTGACTGATGGAGAAGACAAAGGAAGAACAGGAAGCAGAAACGAAAATGAGCTTCAATAGTAGAGTTTAACTGCTTATTAATGATTTTTAAGGCCCAAATATTGAAGAAATATGAAACCATTCATAAGCCTTTACAGGGTGGAGGTGATTGGGAGAGTCTGAACTAGAGTAAATATGGACAGAGGGACAGGCAGAGGCTGTTAATAGCACTCCTGTTTAACACACTTCACACTTCTATTTCTAACAGAAATCCAACAGCTCTCCTGAAATACAGGAAATACAACAGGAGGAACCATTTAACCAGTACAACAGTCACCTGGTTCTTTGAGCTGTCATGGTTTCATCTATAACCATCACCTTTGTTAAAGAACCGCTGAAGAACGAACAGAATAAAATACTTGATCAATAATCTAAAGAGTTCTAGATAGTACTTCACTGAGTCATGACAATGGTGGTTCTAGAAAGGGTCATCTACAAGAGGTTATCTTTGTATGTGAAGAACCACTAAAGCATTTATACTGCTCTTTAAGCTCTTGGTTCTATTTAGATCCATTGTGTTTACTAAAGAACTCTGCAATCCACAGAGATACTGAAGAACAGCACATGAGAACAGAGAACCACAGAAAGACTGATGAACTAAATGAGGAACTGATGAGAACCAGAGAGAGAAAGGAAAACCACAGAGAAAATAAAGAACAATATGAGAGAATGAAGAACCACAGAGAAAATGAAGAACAATATAAGAGAATTGAGAACCACAGAGAGAATGGAGAACCAGACTGGGAATTGAGAACAATGTGAGAAAATATGGAACAATATAAGAAAATTATGAAGTGAATGGAGAACCCGAGAAAAAAAAATACAATAAAAAAATACAATAAAAAAACAAATACAATATGAGAGAATGGAGAACCACAGAGAGAATGGAGAACAATATGAGAGAATGGAGAACCACAGAGAGAATGGAGAACAATATGAGAGAATGGAGAACCACAGAGAGAATGGAGAACCAAAGAGAGAATGGAGAACCACAGAGAGAATGGAGAACCACAGAGAGAATGGAGAACCACAGAGTAAATGGAGAACCAGAGAGAAAATAGAGAACAATATGAGAGAATGGAGAACCACAGAGAGAATGGAGAACAATATGAGAGAATGGAGAACCACAGAGAGAATGGAGAACAATATGAGAGAATGGAGAACCACAGAGAGAAGGACACTGCTGGCTGTTTTGTGGTGTGAGCTTCTGTAACGGGTTCTAATAAATACAGTAGAACAGCAGCTGAAGCTGAAGCCGGTTTATTTGCCTCTGTATTTATTGAAGTGATGAAGCAGCTCAATGTCTACAGCAGCCCTGCTGCACTGGAGCACAGGGCCTCTAACGCTCACTCCAGCTCCCGGACGTCAGTTGGAGTTTTGCATATCTTACGCAAGCCTCTAACGAACAGGTCTGATGTGTAATATTTGATCTCGCTTTGTGTTCTTATTAACTCGTGGCTTTAATTCACTTCTGCTGAGGCAGAACCCCAAACAGGCTGGTTCTGCTGTTTGCACGGTGTGAGCGTCTCATGACTAGCACTCTTAGCAAAAAGCTTCTGCGTTACAGTACAGTAGTAGTGTATTCGTTAAAGAAGCACATTCAGCAGGTTCTCCATCATAGAGAAGAACCATGGAACCGGTCAATGAACCAGTACAACAATCCACTGGTTCTTTGAGCTGTCATGGTTCCATGTATAACCATCGACTTGGCTACAGAACCTGTGCAGAACGAATAGTTCAGAGTAAAATATGCACATAAATGTATAATCTAAGGGTTCTACATAGTCCAGAAAAGCACTTCACTGATCTATAACAGTGGTTCTACACAGGTTCTACACAGGAACATCTACAAGAACTATTGAAGAACCATATTATTAGGGGTATAGAATAATATCTACACTTTAAGCTACAAGGGTTCTACCTAGAACTGAAACAGAGTTCACTGAGTCAGTAAATGCTTTTTGGTGCTATATAGAACCCTTTTTAAAAGAGGGTTCTAGGAGGGTTCTTCTACAAAGCCTTAAAATGGCTCTTTGGACTGTCACAGTGCTATATAAAACCTTTACCTTCATTAAAGAACCCTTGAAATCCCCCCATTTTTAAAGAATGGAGTGACATTAACTCGCATTCAAAGTTAATAAGGTTTAGTAATGCACAAAGTTGTTATAACACATGCATAAACATTTAATAGCATTTAATAAGCATTTTACAAGAGTGCTAATGAACAGTTCATGTCAGCATTCGCAGATGAGTTTGTTTCATTCATTTATTAATTCTGTTCTGCTCATTTCTCCATCTGCATAATTCATTCTATGGAATTACCTCCAGCATCACTAGGGTTAATAAGCGTGTTATAACCACTTTAGTTTGCGGGCATTAATAACATTCCTTACAGATCTGTAAATTGGTGTCTGGAGTAAAGCCCAGCATGCCTTCCTGCCAATACTGATACAAGCTGTTAACCCTAAACCCTCCGGTGCTGCTTTTAAATATGTTATAAATGCTTAATAAGCGTGTTATAAAGGCAAAATGTATAAACGCCTCAGTTTAAGGACATCAGTATCTTTCCTGATATTCTATATTTGTAATTTGGTGTCTGGAGTAAAGCCCAGCATGCCTTCCTGCCAATACTGATACAAGCTGTTAACCCTAAACCCTCCGGTGCTGCTTTTAAATATGTTATAAATGCTTAATAAGCGTGTTATAAAGGCAAAATGTATAAACGCCTCAGTTTAAGAACATCAGTATCTTTCCTAATATTCTGTATTTTTAAATTGGTGTCTTATGTAAATCACTGTATGCATACATGTGAATACTGACACAAACTGTTAACCCTTCACGCTCCAGTGCTGCTTTCTATATGTTATTACATCCTTATGCATGTGTTATTAAGTACCAATGAAGGAAACCTGCTTGAATAAGGCCACAATAACAACATTTTCAACCTTCAGCACTCAAATTAAAAGTGACATAAAGAGCAAAACAACTGATAATTTCAGCTAAAATCAGCAACCGATGATAAAAACAACACATTCAATAGAGTGTGGTCAAGTCTGAGTCCTGTCCAGAGCGCTAAACACACACAGACACACTCCTCCGTACCTGAAGCACACCTGTACTTGCGTAACGCGAGCCGAACGAACAAAACTGCAGCTTCAGGTGTTGTGCGTGGGGCTCAACGTGAAGCAAATACAGAGAGAGAGGGGGGGGGGGGGGGCGAGCTGGGGTCCCTCAGCGTCCACTCACTGGCCTGAGAACACAGCGAATGAGAGGGTTAGTTAGAGCCACACGCTTTTCAGGCAGCACTGTGTGAACGCTGCCTACCCCTGACACACACTGAGAGTGTGTGTGTGTGTGTGTGTGTGTGTGTGTTCAAGAACACAGCAGTGTGTTAAACACTGAACTGCACTGAACACACACACTCACACACAGGTGTGTTAACACGAGGACAAAGCAGGTGAGGGTTGGGAGTTTTCCTTCTCCACTGATGCAGGTGTGTGTGTGTGTGTGTGTGTGTTAACTCACCTGGTGTCAGGATGAGCGCTGCAGAGCCTCAGACTGAGGTGTGTGTGTGTGGGGGGTTTATATACACACCCTCACAGACTGCTCTTAAAGAGACACACACACACACACACACACACACACCTGGGGCTTTTGCTACAGTATGCAGTCAGTGGTGAAGGGGCGGGGTTTAGAGCATAAAGGGGCGTGGCAAATGAAATTAAGGTGGTACGATGAATGATATAGGAGACCAGAGAACCGCAGAGAGAATAGGGAATAATTTGATAGCAGGGAGAACGTCAGAAAGTCCAGAGAGAGTGGAGAACCACGGAAAGACCAGACACTGACACGAGAGAACAGAGAACCGCAGGGAGAACTACGAACAAACACATCAATAGAAATCCACAGAGAGACCGAAGAACAACGGAACCACAGAAAGACTGAAGAATGCTGGAACAGAACCACAGAGAGAATGGAGAACCACTGAAAGGGGAACATAAAGGATGGAGAACCAAAGAGAGAATAGAGTACCACAGAGAGAATGGAGAACCACTGAAAGACTGAAGAATGATGGGAGAACCAGAGAGAGAATAAGGAACCACAGAAAGAATTGAGAACATGAGAGGATGGAGAACCAAAGGAGAATAGAGTAACACAGAGAGAAAGGAGAACGTAGGAGGATACAGAACTGAGCGAGAATAGAGAACCACAGAGAAAATGGAGAACAATGTAAGAGAATGGAGAACCAGAGAGAAAATGGAGAACCAGAGAGAAAGGAGAACATAAAAAGAAGGAGAACATAAAAAGAAGGAGAACCAGAGAGAGAATAGAGAACCACATAGAGAATGGAGAACCACTGAAAGGGGAACATAAAAGGATGGAGAACCAAAGAGAGAATAGAGAACCAGAGATAGAATCGAGAACCACATAGAGAAAGCTGTGGGGGGATTAAAGGGGTGTGGCTTCATTACAGACACACACACACCAAAGAGGCGTGGCCTAACCAAAGAGACTGCAAGAGATGTCATCTGATGGACACACACTAACACACACAAACACACACAAACACACACACACACACAAACACACACACACACAAACACACACACACACATAGATACATATACTAAAGGGGTGTGGCTTGATGAACACACATTACCAAGACCTAATGAAAGACACACACACACACACACACACACACACACATACACACACATACACACACACAAAGCAGACATGGCTTGATGGAAGACACTTGTACACACCAGTGGGTGTGGCCTGATTAAGGCAACAGTTATCCACACGAATGGGTGTGGTGTGTATGACTAAGAGAACACAGATCTAGGGGGATGGGCCTAATTAAGGGGACACACTCATACACACACACACACACACACACACACACACACACACACCAAGAAATATGACCTTATAGACACACAATCCTAACAAGGATACAAGTCTAACAAAGGACACAGACACACCAGGGAGGAGATTTAAAGTGGGCGGGACTCAGCCAGGCTTCTGATACAGGGAGGGGGTGTGGCCTGGTGAGGTCACTCTGTGGGCTGAACTGCAGCTGATGGGGGGTTCACTGATTGTCCTTCCTTGGAGCACTTTTGGTAGATACTGACCACTGCATACCCGAAGGGAACATCTCACAGGACCTGCTTGCTGATGTTCTGGAGATGTTCTGATGACCCAGACGTCTAGAACCTCACAGATTGGTTCTTGTCAAAGTGTCTCAGATTCTTACACTCGTCCATTTTTCCTGACTGTTCACTCGCTGCCTAACATGTAGATCCACCCCCTGGCAGATGAAGCCCCAGGAATCAGATCATCAGTGTTGTTCACTTTTCAGAGCAGAACACAGCGCCCTCTGCTGCTGCTGCTGTTTCATTGCAGATGTATATATATTTATACTAGCAGCTGTGGCTTTTCCCCAAGAGCTAAAAACAGCAGATTAGAAATAATACTGAATATTTATGGTGCTGTAAAAAGGTCCTTCCCTACCTATTTCTCATTTATATAAATATAAATATATATTATCCTATATATATATGTATATATATCATAATATATATTTATATTTATAGCAGTAAAAACATTTAGCAACACCTGGATCACCTGATTAAGTGATTTTTAATCAGACCTGGGTGTGTCTAGATTATTAATTACAATTATTGAACAATTTGATTGATTTTTTACTTAGTTGATCGAGTAAGTAGGAATTTTGGAGCTTTAGAATAAGGGTGCATTAATTACCAGTCATTACTACATTAATAACAAATCATTAAATCACATTAAAATCCAATCAAATCAGGTTTGTCATCACATCATATTTACACAGGTGAGTGAAAAACATAGGTGCATCGTTCCTCACAGTAGTAAAATCACAAATTCATACAGAATTCATACATGCTTTTTTATGTATTATGTATTATGATGTGTAATCTAATCATTATTATTAAATAAATACATAATATTGCTTGGGACTCTTATTGTGAAGTTGCATCATCAGGTTTAATAAACATTGCCTAAGCATTGCTTATATATATATATATATATATATATATATATATATACAGTACAGGCCAAAAGTTTGGACACACCTTCTCATTCAATGCGTTTTCTGTATTTTCATGACTGTTTACATTGTAGATTCTCACTGAAGGCATCAAAACTATGAATGAACACATGAGGAGTTCTGTACTTAACAAAATAAAAAGTTATATATAAATAACTGAAAAGATGTTTTATATTCTAGTGTTTTCAAAATAGCTGCCCTTTGATCTGATCACTGCTTTGCACACTCTTGGCATTCTCTCAATGAGCTTCAAGAGGTGGTCAGCTGAAATGGTTTTCAGGTGTGCCTTATCAGGGTTAATTAGTGGAATTTCTTGCTTTATCAATGGGGTTGGGACCATCAGTTGTGTTGTGCAGAAGTTAGGTTACTACACAGCCGACAGCCCTACTGGACAACTGTTAAAATTCATATTATGGCAAGAACCAATCAGCTAACTAAAGAAAAACGAGTGGCCATCATTACTTTAAGAAATGCAGGTCAGTCAGTCCGGAAAATTGCAAAAACTTTAAATGTGTCCCCAAGTGGAGTCACAGAAACCATCAAGCGCTACAGTGAAACTGGCACACATGAGGACCGACCCAGGAAAGGAAGACCAAGAGTCACCTCTGCTTCTCAGGACAAGTTCATCCGAGTCACCAGCCTCAGAAATCGCAAGTTAACAGCAGCTCAGATCACAGATCAGTTGAATGCCACACAGAGTTCTAGCAGCAGACCCATCTCTAGAACAACTGTTAAGAGGAGACTACGCAAATCAGGCCTTCATGGTCAAATAGCTGCTAGGAAACCACTGCTAAGGAGAGGCAACAAGCAGACGAGATTTGTTTGGGCCAAAAAACACAAGGAATGGACATTAGACCAGTGGAAATCTGGGCTTTGATCTGATGAGTCCAAATTTGAGATCTTTGGTTCCAACCGCCGTGTCTTTGTGAGACGCAGAAAAGGTGAACGGATGGATTCCACATGCCTGGTTCCCACTGTGAAGCATGGAGGAGGAGCTGTGATGGTGTGGGGGGGTTTTGCTGGTGACACTGTTGGGGATTTATTCAAAATTGAAGACACACTGAACCAGCATGGCTACCACAGCATCCTGCAGCGACATGCCATCCCATCTCATTTATTTTTCGACAGGACAATGACCCCAAACACACTTCCAGGCTGTGTAAGGGCTATTTGACCAAGAAGGAGAGTGATGGAGTGCTGCACCAGATGACTTGGCCTCCACAGTCACCGGACCTGAACCCAGTCGAGATGGTTTGGGGTGAGCTGGACCGCAGAGTGAAGGCAAAGGGGCCAACAAGTGCTAAACATCTCTGGGAACTCCTTCAAGACTGTTGGAAAACCATTTCAGCTGACCACCTCTTGAAGCTCATTGAGAGAATGCCAAGAGTGTGCAAAGCAGTGATCAGATCAAAGGGTGGCTATTTTGAAGACACTAGAATATAAAACATGTTTTCAGTTATTTCACCTGTTTTTGTTCAGTACAGAACTCCACATGTGTTCATTCATAGTTTTGATGCCTTCAGTGAGAATCTACAATGTAAACAGTCATGAAAATACAGAAAACGCATTGAATGAGAAGGTGTGTCCAAACTTTTGGCCTGTACTGTATATATATATAGTCCTTAATTATTTATTTTAGTGACTCTTATTGTGAAGTAACAGCACTTCAAAGACCTCGGTGACACACCACACACTCCACAACACAGCTCCCAGCACTCTTTATTCCTGCTGTAAGCACTGTAATAGGTACTGATGTACCCTGCTGTACCGTTTTACCTGTCTGGGGATGATACACTGCATTTAAAGACCTGAAACAATCCTGCATGGCAAATACACTACATGGACAAAAGTATTGGAACACCTGCTTGTTCACTAATTCTTCTGAAATCAAGGGTATTAAAAGAGTAGATTCTGCTTTTGCTGGAGTAACTGTCTCTACTGTCCAGAGAAGAAGACTTTCTAGTTTGAAGTAGCAGTGCTGTGAGGATTTGATTGCACTCAGCCAAAAGAGCATTAGTGAGGCCAGGATGTTGGATGATCACTTACCCCAGAAGTACTGGATGGAGCTCCACCTCCATCATTCCAGAGAATACAGTTCTTCTTCCACTGCTCCACAGCTCCAATGCTGGGGGGCTTTATACCCCTCTACTAGCCCACGCCTGGCATTATTAGGCAGCATGGAGCCGATAGGTTTATAATGTTTATCTGCTCATGCAGAGAGTCCTATTCTATTGGCAGTACTTCTCTACAGGGACTAGACATCAGTGTCAGCAATGCATGCCACAAAACTTTCCTGTCCACAAACTTTCGGACATATAGTGTATGTGTATGAAACTCTTCTGGGCAGGTTTAGTTATTAACCCCTTACGCTCTGTGAGTGAGCGGAGTCAGACCTTATACTTCGGAGTGCCAGACAGGAAGCCAAATGCAGGTTAGACGACTGGATCAAAGGTGTTTTATTGATTTATTATAGAAAATTTATCACATTTCTGATCACTGACAAAAAAAACCTGAAAGTGTGTACATACAGAATGACTTCCAGGGGGTCCCTGATGCCCCGCCAGCATTAAAGGAATTATATGCACGGCCGTTTGTGCTCAGTAACAAAGTGGGCGGAATACTTATGATCATCATCATCATCATCATCATCATTATTAACCTGTAATGAAACAAACCAATCACAACCCAGAGACCCAGCTCCCCTTCAGCACAGTCTCACATGTGAGACGAACACCTGAAACGTGTCTGAATCAGTTTAATAACGGAAATGAATCTTTTGGGAAATCGCTGAAGTCTCTAAGACTGGAACCCCCTGATCCGAGTCAGCAGGAGCAGCAGCAGGAATGTTCGGATCCGTATGCAGACCAGGATGAGGGATCTGGATTATCTGAGAAGGCTCTGGTTAGCTGGATGCAGAGAGTCTGCTGAGATACGCCTCCCAGCCCGCCTTCCTGTACTCCTCCGCTGCCTTCAGCCTGTCCGCACTGGCCACAATCCCTCGCCCCACGATGATGATGTCAGAGCCTTTGGAGCGAATCACCTCGTCCGGGCTGGTGTACTGCTGCCCGAGTCCGTCACCTGGAGGACAAACAGGCAGGAGGATCAGGATCAAGACAGCACCACAGTAAACGCAGTAAGGAAGTCATTATAATTAATTATAATCATATTCAATGCTGTTTATTTTATATATTTTATATAAAATCCATCTTCTGATCTGCTATTTCCGGGACAGGGTCGCGATGGGTCCGGAACCCATATGAAATAACTGGAGCAATACTGTAATTACAGAACACCCTTGGGTCCCCCCCAAAAAATCCTCTGACTTATTTAAGGGTGCCCTACAATGTCAAACTGTATTTACAGTCCATGGACAAAAGTATTGGGACACCTCCTCCGTTTCTTCTGAAATCAAGGGTATTAAAAAGAGTTTCTCCTCCTTTTGTTGGAGTAACTGTCTCTACTGTCCAGAGGAGAAGACTTTCTACTAGATTTTAGAGGAGGATTGCTGTGAGGATTTGATTGCATTCAGCCACAAGAGCATTAGTGAGGTCAGGATGTCAGATGATCACTACCCCACCTCACCTCACCCCCAACTCATCCAAAAAGTACTGGATGGAGCTCCACCACCATCATGCCAGAGAACACAGTTCTTCCACTGCTCCACAGCTCCTCAATGTTGGGGGGCTTTATACCCCTCTAGCCCACGCCTGGCATTAGGCAGCATTGTGCAGATCGGCTGCTTACTATTTATAAATAACTGATAAATTAATTCTAGGGCACCTTCGAAGCCCAGAGCTTAGTATTATTGTCTATACACTGGTGGTGTGGATGTGCATGGTGCTTGTTTCTAATAAAATGGCCAGTGAGCTGAAAAATAAGGTTAACGAAGTGCTTTCTTCCTAGAGTCACACTGCCATCTGGTGGCCTTTTTTTTAACATTTTAAACAGCAGGACTGTGATAGTTTCATCATATCCGCAGGATTTTAGAGGAGCCTACCTCCGCTCTGCATCTGCACTCCCGGGGTCATGTGGACGAATTCTGGTTTGGAGCTGATCTTCGAGCCGCTGATGAAGCCAAACACAAAGTCTGGGTAACCCTCCGCCATTTTCACCTGGATAAGAAAACCATTCACTTAAATGCAACACCACTGTTGTAAGGATTTGACTGCATTCATCCCCGCAAGCATCAGTGAGGTCGGGTACGGCTGGTGCAGCCATGAGCACTGAGCTGTGGGGTTCTCTGAAATGATGGAGCTCCAGCCAACACCTGTAGAACGAGGTGAAGTCAGCACACAATCTCACGGATGCAGAGTGCACTCAAACCACTCTACTACGTCCAAAATGTGATGTAGTTTATTTTTTATTACATTTTCAAGTGTTTTATTGAACTTCTGATTGTGGAGCACCTTGAGATGGCCCTTTCCGAAGTCTGCTACATGGATATAATCGTCATTATTATTATTATTATTATTATTATTATTATTTTACTGGACGGCAGCAGAACCGTTCAGCAGAACCGTTCAGAACTTCGTTCTTGGATAATTCCATGTCTTACCACAGCTTGCGTGTATTCAGCGGTGGCCAGTGACCCCTGAGAGCTCATCTGGGCGATGAGGAGGCAGCCGCGGCCAAGAGACTGACCCACAGCCCGCAAACCCTCAACCACACCTGGCCCGGGCACCGCATGGGCATTAACGATGTGCGCCCATGAGGAGATCTGATACACACCACCTGAAACACAGACACCCAAACATTACCCAAATACAGATTTTAACCAGCTGCAAATTCCAGTGAGTAATAAACAAAAAGAATCATTACAGCTGCACCGATCCGATTCTAGGATCAGATATCGGGCCCGATACTAACAAAATAAGCTGGATCGGGTATCAGATTAGTCTGATCTAAAGAACCGATCCATTCACTGAACCCGATTCTCGCACAGCCGGTATTCTAGGCTTCATAACCCAGGATCAGAGTAACCTACAGACATCATACACAGATCATAGCAACCAGCAAGACTCCCCCTATCTGACCAGCATGGTCCCCTCGACCAGTCAATCATATAATATATACTATATAATAAAGCTTTCAGCACTTTTTGCGTTTTTGTTGAGATAAAGGTAAAGGTGGTTTAAAGGAAACACTGAGGTTTACTCGCTTTTCACACAGAGACGAGTATCTGAATGAGAAATTTGCTGCATAAACACTTTCTGTTTCTAAACTGGTGTTTTTTAAAGCTCTGAAATGTGGATTTAAACAGTTAAAAGCTGTTTGGTGAAGCCGAGTCAGATTCTGCCTTCCTTCCTGCTCGGGTTTCTGTATTGAGGCCATTTTTATATTTTCAGCTGCTCCTCCACCAGTAAACGCTGCTTTTCAAGCTTATTAGATCTTATTCGGGATCAGATATTTAAAAAAGTACAGCCGATAAAAAGTGAAATACTATAATTATCAATATTTAAGTCTGAGTATCGATACTTGGTATCAGCAGATTCTTGAAAATCTGGTATTGGACAGGAAAAAGTGGTATTGGAGTGTCCCTGCTTTTAATTCAGGTATGAAGTGAAGAATAAAAGCACATCTAAGAAGATTTTTATGATGAGCAAAACTATGATAAACTATGCAGAGTTGGATTCCAGAAGGACCCATTCCTAGAGTTTCCAGAACCCCTGAAGCGATATCTCACCTTCATACTGGTGCTTCACAGTGTTCCCGATATCTGCAAACTTCCGATCCTCAAAGATGAGAAAGTTGTGTTTCTCCGCCAGCTCCTGCAGCCTGACCCCCACCTCAGGGCTGAAGTCCTGCAGGATGTCCACGTGTGTCTTCAGCGCACACACGAGCGGCCCGAGCAGGTCGGCCAGCTCCAGCAGCTCCGCCGCGCTGGTCACGTCCGCGGACACGCACAGGTTGCTGCTTTTCTGCTCCATCAGCCGGAGCAGCCGGGCGGCCAGGGGGTGGGCTCCAGAGAGGGCGGCTCGGGCCCCGTAACTCAGCTCCTCACACTTCTTCTTCTTCAGGGCGGTGGAGCCATTCTCCTGACCAGCTTTGAAGGTTTGATTCTCCTGGACGAAGCTCTCCACACTGCTGCAGGTGGCTGAGAGAACAACACACACAGGTCAATCGTTAGTGGAACTGACCAGCAGATCAGTTACCTACTGGAGGACCAACAGGTGAGAGAATATGAAGTAGAATACAATAAAAGTTCAAGATGATAAAGTTTAACCCCTTAGACTCTGTAGTTCACGTAGATCCTGGAGTCTTAACTTCACTGTTACTACAGTCAGAGTCATAGGTCCTAAAATAGAACCCAGTGGGACTCCACGAGACCTGCTAAATCAATCAGCTACCAAGAAACTTACAACATAGGTTTTGCATAAAGATTAATAACTGAATTATAAACCTAGGTCTGAAGGGGTTCATAAAAAACAAAAATAACAAAAAATATTAAAATAAAAGCCCAGGAAAATATAGCAAAATAAAAGAAAAAAAAAACAAAAGGAAAATATAGCTAAATAAAAGTATAAGATAATTTAATATAGTAACAAAAAGCATAAGAGTGTAAGAGTGTGAGAAGCACAAGAATATTTAATATAGCAGAAAATAAAAACACAATAAAAAAGAAAAATGAAGTATAGTAAAATAAAAGTGCTAGAAAGTAAAAATGAAATTAGTTATCAGAAAAAAGCACAAGATAATTGAATATAGGAAAAAAACATAAGTGTGAGAAAATAAAAGCACAAAAAAATAAAAAATAAAATGTCTCAATGAAAACACTTGGAAATATAGCAAAAAAAAAAAAAAAAGAAAAACAAAAGGAAGTATAGGATAATAAAAGAACTAGAAAATAAAAATAAAATTAATTATGAGAAAATAAAAGCATTATTAAGCAAATAAAAGATTTTATTTTTTAATATAGCACGAGAACAAATACAAGAATGAAGTATAATAGAATAAAACACGAAGAAATCTCAAAAAAAAAAAAATCAGAAAAAATAAAAGCACAAAAGATAAAAACACTAGAATATAAATAAAAATAGAATACAAGATAAGAATACAAGAAAAAAAGAAGACCAACAGGTGAGGGTCTATACGTGAACCCAAACTTCACAAATGCTATTTACTGTCTAATCTAAATAAAATTACTTTACTGTAATTTACCTACGTTTCACAGTAAATTGGTGGGTGCAAAAATATCCAGACAGCCTTTCTAATGAGTTCAACTTGGTATTTCTTTGTGGGACGCTTGTACAATCTCCACAGAAAAGCGCTGACCGTCTAAATGCTCTGGTCATCTCTCCCGCTGCCAAGAGTGGGCTAGAGGAGTACAAAGCCCAGCATCGGACTGTAGGGTTCTCTGGAGTGATAATTGAGCTCCATCCAAAACATTGGAGAGGCAGAACTAATGATCCAACATCAGAAACTGACCTCACTGATGCTCTCATGTAGCTAAATGCAATCAAATGCTCACAGCAATGCTCCAACATCTAGTGTAAAGCCTTGCCAGTCGGGTAGAGGCTGTTACTGCAGCAGAGGAGTCCCACCTCCCTGTTAACACCCTCGATGTCAGAAGAAGCTGTAAGGGGGTGACCCAGTGGCTGCCTCAGAAAGGGTGTCTGGATACTTCTGGACAGCTTGTGCTCCTGATCGGAGGGTAAGCCTCGGTACTTACCCTGGTCGATGCGTCCGGCGCTGAGCAGAACAGACAGCAGAGTGGAGATGCTGATGACCGGGTGGAGGGAGATGCCCTCAGCCGCTAGCTTTGCTCCACCACCTTGCTCACGGTCCAGCAGCACCACGGCATCGGTGACCTTTAACCCCTCCGCCTGCAGCACCTGAGCCGTCTCCAGGACGCTGCCGCCGCTCGTCACCACGTCCTCCACGATCAGACACACATCACCCGGCCGGATGTTGCCCTCGATCAGACGCTTCGTTCCTAAGAGACAGGTGAAGATACCCTGATTTAGACTAACCCACACACACACACACACACACACACACACACACACACACACACACACACACACACACACACACACACACACGGTGTGTTTACCGTAGTCCTTGGCCTCTTTCCTGCGGATCAGCATGGGGTAGTTCTTAGTGGAGCAGATGATGGTGGCCAGCGGCAGCGCCGTGTACGGGACGCCACACACACAGTCAAAACGCACCCCGGCATCCTCAGCACACTGATACAGCAGACTGGACACCTAAAGGGGACAAGAGGGGAAAATTATAAATAAAAATATATATATTTTTAAATAAATATATATAATATTTTATATATGATATATATATATATATATATTTCAATTAAATAAAATTGAATAAACACAACATAAAAGCAAAAGAAATGAAGCACAGAAAAATAAACAAGAACAAAAAAATATTTTGTATAATACTTCAAAATAATAATTACATTAAATTAAATTAACAAAATAAAATAAAAGCAAAAGAAATGAAGCACAGGAAAATAATCAAACACACAAAAAAACTAATAATTTTATAATAATTAAAAATAATAAATAAATTAAATTAAATTAAAGAAATAAATCAAATAAAAGCAAAAAAATGAAGCACAGGAAAATAATCAAGCACAAAAACAAGGCACATTAACATAAAAAAGCAACGAAATGTTTAATTAAACAAAAACAACTAATTAGGAAAAATAAGGTAAAAAAAATGAAAAATGAAGCATAATAAAATAAAAGCACAAGACAACAAAAACACAGCAGATTAAACTTTAATAAAATAAAAGCACAAGAGTGTTTAAAAATAAAAGTCACACACTAACTCACGTGAGCGTAGAAACACTCTCTCACACACTCCTCACACTCCTCACTCTCCTCACACTCCTCACTCTCCTCACTCTCCTGCACACTCCTCACACTCCTGCACACTCCTCACTCTCCTGCACACTCCTCACTCTCCTCACTCTCCTGCACACTCCTCACACTCCTGCACACTCCTCACTCTCCTGCACACTCCTCACTCTCCTGCACACTCCTGCACACTCCTGCACACTCTACCCAGCGCTCGTTCACACACGTGCTCGCTCACCCACCCTCATGCCCCCCGTGCTGACCTGTCTGAGGAGCTCTGGGTGTGAGATGATGACCCTCAGGTCGAAGTAAACGGGAGAGGTCAGTCCGCTCTTCAGCTTAAACTGACCGAACTTCACCGCCTGGACATCATACAGCTGTAAGACCAGCGCGCGCAGAGCGGCCTCCATCCTGCACGCGCACACACACACACTGCGCTGCGCTGCGCTGCTCATCCGGGACACCACGCTGCCGACAAAATAAAAGACACGGCAGAGAGAGAGAGACGAGCTGAATAATACATTAATAAATAAATAAACACCTACCTACACTTATATACTCACACACAACTTACACACCGAATATTTACATGTTATGTAAATTTATGCATGCGTTTAAATGGACTTCGGTAATATATAAACATTCTTTTTAATTAATATGGAAATTAAAATTAAAGCATAAAAACAGATAAATTACTTTTTGTTAAATGTTAAAACATATCTGCAACATTATTAATAAATAAATAAATACATATCATATTTTTAAGCATTTGTTTATGTTTTGCAGTTATTTGTTTGCATTATTATTGTAATAATAATAATAATTATTATTATTATTATTATTATTATTATTATTTATATTATAATTATATGTTATAAGCTTCAAAAAACGACGTGAAAGTGTGTATAACTGTGTATATATATATATATATATATATATATATATGTATGTGTGTGTGTGTGTGTGTGTGTGTGTGTGTGTGTGTGTGTGTGTGTGTGTTTGTGAATACCTGTCTGGGGTGATAAACCCTCCTGCTCTGACTCTGATCTTTAAACCTGTGAGATTTCACAACTTCAGTCTGAATAATCAGATCCGTCCAATCAGAGCAGAGGTAGCTCCCCCTCCTCCCACCCCCAGCTAAGAGCCAAAGGTCAGATGGGTTGTTTGATTCCTCGATTCAAATCTCAGAATCAACTCCTTCAAAGTTCATTCCAAGAGTCGATTCCAAATCATTTTCTTGATTCCTGAAATAAAGCACACAAAAGATCCACAAGAAAATAAATTAGAATTAAATAAACAAAAAAAACAAAAAAACAGAGAAAATAACGATTAAATTAATTATAATTAAATGTTTGGAACTGAACAACCAACATGTGTCTTCCCGAATGGAAATCAAATCATAAGACAGATCTGTTTATAAATAAAATGTACAATAATAATAAGAGTTAAATAGAGTAAAATAATAAGAAGAATATCATTTTCTAGCAGTTTTTAAACTTAAAAGATACAGTATGTCACAGAGGGTTTAAAGACAAAATATAATATTACAAATGATAGAATTATGTAAAACATTTTCATTTAATTAGGAAAAGCATGCTAAAAGAATAAAATTAAAATGTAATACAAGGGTATAAAAATGGTTGATAGATTACTATTATTATAGTAATAATAATAATATTATTTTAAAAATTATATTACATTGACTTAACCACTGTTGCTATTTTAATGGCATTTTAACGTTTTGTTTTGTACATTTAATTTATATGTAAATTAAGATTATTAAATGATTTGTTTTTATGTATTTGTTTTTAATCGTAAGCTCCTCCTGTAGGTCATCTTTATCACAGGTTCTACATCCCCGTTGGTTTTCAGCGTGGAGATGTGGGAGACCGTGCGTGAAAGAGTCGATTCTCACAACCGAGAGTCGACTCCCAGGCTTTGAGTATGGGAGTCGACTCTCAGTTGTGAGAATCGACTCCTTTAGGATTCGACTTCCTGCTTTACGGAGCAGAAGGCGTGTAGGGTCCAGTTCTGCTTCTGGTCATGTGCTGCTGACCTCGCTGCTTTAGGCTTGAGAGTAGGTTCCTCAGGTTCCTCTGGTTCCTCTGGTTCCTCCGGGCTTCGTTCTTCTGCCAGCATGAAGAGGAGACTGCTGCTGGTGTCCAACTCCACCCTGCACGGAGGGGGATATCTGGAACACTGTCAGCAGCAAATCAGGGACTTCTTCGGCAGGTAGGTCGCTCAGATCATCTGCTTATCGATTAGTCTGTCACGTGAGTGAAAGTATTGATAGGCTGTGTGAAATGTGACAGAACAGCCCTGTATCTGGTTCTACTCTGGTACTTCTCAAATGTAATTAAGTATTAGGAGTACTGAGTAATTGTAGATATTCTTTTTTTATAAAAATTAAATAATTATATTAAACACACACACACACACACACACACACACTCCTCTATGCATTCATTTAAGTTTGCTGGTTTAGCCAGTCTATGACCAAGCTGCCCCTAAAACAAGCTGCTGTGAATGTACACTACATGGACAAAAGTATTTGGACACCTGCTCATTTATTGTTTCTTCTGAAATCAAGGCTATTACATATTTCCTCCTACCTTTGTTGGAGTAACTGTGTCTCTACTGTCCAGGGAAGAAGAAGGCTTTCTACTAGATTTGGGAGGAGTATTGCTGTGAAGATTTGATTGCATTCAGCGATAAGAGCGTTAGTGAGGTCAGGGTGTTGTATATATGATCACCAACCCCAACTTCCCCACCTCATCCCAAAAGTGCCTGATGGAGCTCCACCACCATCATTCCAGAGAACACAGCTCTTCCACTGCTCCACAGCTCCTCAATGCTGGGGGGCTTTATACCCCTCTACTAGCCCACGCCTGGCATTATTAGGCAGCATGGAGCCAATAGGGTCATGATGTTTATCTGCTCCAGAGAGTCCTATTCTATTGGCAGTACTTCTTCACTACAGGGACTAGACAAGCTGTGTGTGTGCATTTGCACATCTGAGTCAGCAATGGGTGCAGCTTAAATAAGGTAGTTGAATGCATTCATTAAAATGGTGTCCATATACTTTTGACAGTAGTGTGTGTGTTTTAGGCAGGTGAAGAGGATCCTGTTCGTTCCTTACGCTCTGCATGACCGGGACGCCTACACCAAAACCGCCAGAGACAAACTGAAGACGCTAGGTTCGAGTGTTTTTGGGCTATGGGTGGTTAATTACTGCATAAATCATCAACATGCCCCCCCTCAACAGCCCCCCACCCCCCTCTCTCTCTGATATGTGCTGTGGCTCTGCAGGCTATGAGGTGGACAGTGTTCACGAGGCCGCGGATCCAGTGGAGGCTGTGCGGAAAGCCGAGGGCATTTTCATCGGTATGGATGAAGTGCAGTTTAATCTTAATGTAGCCCTCAGATGTTTGGGGGTTGGATGGTTGGTGATGCTGTGTTCTCATGCCTGCTCCAGGTGGAGGAAACACCTTCCGCCTGCTGAAGACTCTCTGTGACAAATGCCTGGTAACAGAGATACAGAAGAGAGTTCTGCAGGTAAGTGTGTTTCTGTCACAGGCCAGCTGAAGTTCAGCTGTGTTCAACTCAATATGTCCAAATATTTATGGACACCCTTTCTAATGAATGCATTCGGCTACTTGAAGTTAGTCCCATTGCTGATGCAGACGTGCAAATGCACACACACACAAACACAGCTTGTCTAGTCCCTGTAGAGAAGTACTGCCAATAGAATAGGACTCTCTGGATAAACATCATGCTGCCTAATGCCAGGCGTGGGCTTGCTAACATCCTGACCTCACTAATGAACACTCTTGTTGCGGAATGCAATCAAATCCTCACAGCAATGCTCTTTCTCCAAAATCTAGTATTCTAGTATTCTTCCCTGGACAGCAGAGACAGGTACTCCAACAGAAGCAGGATAGACTCTATTTATTGCGTTTAATTTCACAAGAAACAATGAATAAGCAGGCGTCCCAATACTTTTGTCCATATCCACAATTACATTTTAAGCTAATTTCTGAATGTGTGTGTGTGTGTGTGTCATACAGGATGGAGTGCCTTACATGGGTTCCAGTGCGGGCAGTAACGTGGCCACCATCAGCATCAACACTACTAACGACATGCCCATCGTTTTCCCCCCAACCTTCTCCGCCATCGGCCTGGTCCCCTTCAACATTAACCCACACTATCTGGACACGGACCCCAACAGCAGGCACATGGGGGTCAGTGCAGCCCATAATTGTTAAAAAATATATATATATAATTTTATTTATTTATATATATATATATATATATATATATATATATATATATATAATAATTTTTAAGAAGGCGTGGAGTCTTCCCCCCTCTTGTCTGGCGTCTGAGTGTTTGTGTTCTGCTGCTGGTTGTGTGTGTGTTGCTGTGTGTGCTGTAGGAGACGCGAGAGCAGAGGATTGTTCAGTATCACGAGGAGCCCGACACACCGTGTGTTCTGGTGAGTGACGCTAAATTCAATGTTATTTTCATTTACAATAAATGGACAAAAGTATTGGGACACCTCTCTTAATCATTGAATTCAGGTGTCTGATTCACTCCCATCACCACAGCTGTATAAAATCCAGCCCCTAGCCCTGCAGTCTTCCACACAGTAGTAAAAGAACAGGAGGTTCTAAAGAGCTCGATGCTGGATGAGTGTTGAGTCTTACTCCCTGTGTTCTGCAGGGTCTGAGGGAAGGCTCCATGCTTCTGGTGGAAGGAAACAAGGCCACTTTACTTGGCAGCACAAAGGCCAGGCTGTTCCAAAGGTAACCCAGCAGCTCCATCACTGAAGGCAAAGAGCAGAGGACAAAGATCTCACAGCTTATCAAGACTCTGAGCTTAGTGTTAGTCCAGACAGCCGCCGTTTATCAGCCAAGATCTCCACTGACAGCAGAACCTAGAGGACTATTGAACCACCCTGAGCACTAAGACAACATGTTACCATGACAGCTTTATCTGACCACTGACTTTACGTTTATTTGGGTTTATTCTAATGTTATACAGAGTTAATTACAGGTAGACACTCTCACTGACCACTGACTTTATGTTTATTAGGGTTTATTCTAATGTTATATAGAGTTAATTACAGGTAAACACTCTCACTGACCACTGACTTTATGTTTATTAGGGTTTATTCTAATGTTATATAGAGTTAATTACAGGTAGACACTCTCACTGACCACTCACTTTATGTTTATTTGGGTTTATTTTAATGTTATATAGAGTTAATTACAGGTAAACACTCTCACTGAACACTGACTTTATGTTTATTAGGGTTTATTCTAATGTTATGTAGAGTTAATTACAGGTAGACACTCTCACTGACCACTGACTTTATGTTTATTTGGGTTTATTCTAATGTTATATAGAGTTAATTACAGGTAAACACTCTCACTGACCACTGACTTTATGTTTATTAGGGTTTATTCTAATGTTATATAGAGTTAATTACAGGTAGACACTCTCACTGACCACTCACTTTATGTTTATTTGGGTTTATTCTAATGTTATATAGAGTTAATTACAGGTAAACACTCTCACTGACCACTGACTTTATGTTTATTAGGGTTTATTCTAATGTTATATAGAGTTAATTACAGGTAGACACTCTCACTGACCACTGACTATGTTTATTTGGGTTTATTCTAATGTTATATAGAGTTAATTACAGGTAAACACTCTCACTGACCACTGACTTTATGTTTATTAGGGTTTATTCTAATGTTATATAGAGTTAATTACAGGTAGACACTCTCACTGACCACTCACTTTATGTTTATTTGGGTTTATTCTAATGTTATATAGAGTTAATTACAGGTAGACACTCTCACTGACCACTGACTTTATGTTTATTAGGGTTTATTCTAATGTTATATAGAGTTAATTACAGGTAGACACTCTCACTGACCACTCACTTTATGTTTATTTGGGTTTATTCTAATGTTATATAGAGTTAATTACAGGTAGACACTCTCACTGACCACTGACTATGTTTATTTGGGTTTATTCTAATGTTATATAGAGTTAATTACAGGTAAACACTCTCACTGACCACTGACTTTATGTTTATTTGGGTTTATTCTAATGTTATATAGAGTTAATTACAGGTAGACGCTCTCACTGACCACTGACTTTATGTTTATTTGGGTTTATTCTAATGTTATATAGAGTTAATTACAGGTAAACACTCTCACTGACCACTGACTTTATGTTTATTTGGGTTTATTCTAATGTTATATAGAGTTAATTACAGGTAGACTCTCTCACTGACCACTGACTTTATGTTTATTTGGGTTTATTCTAATGTTATATAGAGTTAATTACAGGTAGACTCTCTCACTGACCACTGACTATGTTTATTTGGGTTTATTCTAATGTTATATAGAGTTAATTACAGGTAAACACTCTCACTGACCACTGACTTTGTTTATTAGGGTTTATTCTAATGTTATATAGAGTTAATTACAGGTAAACACTCTCACTGACCACTGACTATGTTTATTAGGGTTTATTCTAATGTTATATAGAGTTAATTACAGGTAGACGCTCTCACTGACCACTGACTTTATGTTTATTTGGGTTTATTCTAATGTTATATAGAGTTAATTACAGGTAGACACTCTCACTGACTACTGACTTTGTTTATTTAAGATAAGATAATCCTTTAATAGTCCCACAGTGGTGAAATTCTCAGTGTGACATCAGAAAAGGGACAGCAAGACACTCCGATGCAAAAACATAGATAAATTACCACTATATACACAAAATCAATAATAGAAGTAAAAAAGCAATAACTTATTTACAGATTATTTACAGATAATTGCAAAATTATTATTTGGGTTTATTCTAATGTTATATAGAGTTAATTACAGTTAGACACTCACTGACCACTGACTTTATTGCTATTTGGGTTTTAAGAATTTCTATAAACCTATTATTATATTTAGCTTAAAGGTCTTTTTTTGCTGTTATTTTTTTTAGGGGGAAGAAGACGGCTGAATATGAGCCTGGGAGTGATCTGAGTTTCTTACTGACGGAGGCACAATAACACCTTCATAAACAGTAGTTCTTCTCTGTGATGGATCGTCCTGATTGAGTCTTGAAAGAAGGCATGTATAAGTAAAGGACAGAGTGAGAAGTTATGAAATTTAATAAAAGTGGTTTTAACTTTTGTATTGAAGTAAATGAGGAAAATGAGTCCCGAGTTTTAAAGCGGGTGGAGAATTCTTAGGTTCATCTGCTGGAAACATTTGCTTTTAACCCATTTGCACAATACACACATGGACAAAATTGTTGGTACCCCTCGGTTAATGAACGAAAAACCCACAATGGTCACAGAAATAAGTTGACTCTGACAAAAGTAATAATAAATAAAAATGCTGTGAAAATTAACCAATGAAAGTCAGACGTTTCTTTTCAACCATGGTTCAACAGAATTATTTAAAAAAATAAACTCATGAAAAGAAATGATGGTGCCCTTAATAGTTTGTTACACAACCTTGTTTCAGCTCCTTCCAAAGATGCTCAATAGGATTTAGGTCAGGGCTCATAGAAGGCCACTTTAGAATAGTCTAGTGTATAGACCAAGCTTCATATAGACGAATAGACCAAGCTTTCTGACACTGGGCAGCACATTTCTCTTCAGAATCCCTTGATAGTCTTGAGATTTCTTTGTACCCTGCACAGATTCAAGACACCCTGTGCCAGGTGCAGCAAAGCAGCCCCAGAACATAACAGAGCCTCCTCCATGTTTTACAGTAGAGACAGTGTTCTTTTTTTTTGATATGCTTCATATTTCCGTCTGTGAACATAGAGCTGGGCTAGAAGGATGTCAAGCCTCCCAGAATTTGGGCTGTAGGGTTCTCTGGAGTGATGGAGCTCCATCCGAGACCTTTGGGAGGAGTTGGAGTAGCAGTACTGATCATCCATCATCAGTACCTGACCTCACTGAGGGCCTCGGGTGGGTGACTGCCAGGCAATTATTGCAGCAATTTCCCAACATCTGGTGTAAAGCCTTCTCAGAAGAGTAGAGGCAGTTACTGCAGCTGAGGGGGACACATCTCCTTAATGTTAAAAACTTTGGAGGACTTTTAGAGATTTAGATCATTATCCAATTTTTTACCACCATTAGGTGAAGAACTTTCTGTGAGGAGCTTTTATTATTAGAGCTTCAGACGTCTGCTTCCCTTCACCTCCACTGTAGAATGCGGTTTTCTGACTGCGTGAGGTTATCTAGAACCAAGCGTTTCACACCAAATGCAGTTTAGAAGCTTCAACGTTCGGCATGGCTGCATGAGTTCAGCACCACTTTCTCCTAGAATTCCTTTCATGAACACACAGACCCTACAGGAGCCAGCATGGGATAACCCAACTGTAATCCCACGAATACGGACAGACGTGACAGAACACACACGACTCTAGACAAAAATCAATAAATTCATTTATTTCAATTAAGGAAGCATTAAAGTCAACAAACACCTGAAACCTGACGTCATATTAGCGCCAACAAATCCTGCGGGTAAGAATCATTCACCAGTGCATTGATTTTACTGAACGGTCGTTCGCGTTGGTTGATTACTTTGCTTTACACAGATTCCCAACAGTTAGCCACTTTCTAGAAAATGTCAAAAATAAGAAGAGAGAATGCTCAGACTGCTTGATGTGAAGCTGTAACATTTGAAATAAAAACGTAACGTGAATCTTAACCTTGCGTTTGCTGAAACCCAATATGGGTAAATTCATACGGGCAGTATTAATTAGGAACACAGTAACATTAAACACAGCGGTTAGATTAGTAGAAAAAGGTGGCGTTTCTTGTGCAGGAGTGGCTTATCTGCCAACCTAATGATAAATTTAACCAGGCTGAATGTTAACAGCAAGAAGGTCAAGCATTAGGGGCGTTACAGTTTGAACAGTAATAATATTCCTCAGAGAAAAGTTGGTCTTTTCCGAAAAGTACAAAAGTACAAATTTTCTCGATGACGCTGCAGATGAGTTTAAACTGTGAATAAAAGACTCTGAATGAACCGGTTCAGGTTTCTGAAAGGAATTTAAGTGAACCGCTAGAAATAAACCAGTGAGATCAGAAGAGATTTACAGTCTTGTGTAGAATTAGAGTTTAGTACCAGGATGAAACCAGTGCTGTGCAGATGTGTTTGCCCTGTAACTAAATGTTTAAAGTTCTGCACATTTTCGGATTTTCTACTGGACTGCAGTCGTATTTCTGAGGAAGGTTTAGTACTTCCTTCATCTTCAGGCGTGGAAAGAAAGTTGCCCCCCAGTGGTGGTACTGGGAGGAGTTTCATTTGTACTGGGAGGTTTTTTTTTTGTCAGACTGGGAGGAGTTTCGATCATATTGGGAGGAGTTTTAGTTTTATCAGGAGGAGTTGTGGTTGTAATAGGAGGGTTTTTGGTCAAACTCGGAGGATTTTCGGTTAGATGGGGAAGAGTTTCTGACTGAAATGTGTCCCACTGTGTCTGAAACTGGTTTTAAAGTACAAACTGTGAAACATGGGGGTGGTGGTATGAAAGCCTGGAAATGCCTTTCTGAATCAGAACCCTAAAGCCTTGCTTTTTATTGAGGGAGCTATGAATTCTGATTGGATCTGAGAATTCCTCAAGAGAAAGTCACGTCCATTGACCAGGAGTTGCAGCTGAAGCTCAGTTGGGTCATGCAGCAGGACAATGACCCAAAGCACATAAGTACGTTTCTCTCACAATGGCTTAAAAATAAGAAACTTCTCCAAACCCAGGCTGAAATGTACAGTTCAAGGCCTCCAAATGTGACTGAGCTGAAGAAATTGTGCGAGGAAGAGTGGACTACAATTGTTTCACTGGGTTGTGAGGCACTAATTAACAATGAACGACTACTGTCGTAGTGGGGAGCTGAGCTATAGTCAGGATGAGTTTTTCACACTGGGGAATTGGGTTTTGAATATATATTGGGTGGGTTTTTTTTTTTTTTTATAAAAACATAAAATGTCTCATTGTGTTGAGCTTTTTTTCTTCCATGAGGGTTGCTTTTTGCATTATTAGGATTTGGTTTGATTAAGATTTGAGGTCATTCAGGAATACAAACAAGGGGCAAACACTCTCACAGCACTGAAGGACTGATATCCGTTTAGTAAATTCCATTTCTATACTATTCGCAATATAAACATTAGCGGACGATACACCATACAAAAAAAATGTGGAAAACAGCATCTCTGTAATGTTGCTACATTTTCAACCAGAAGTGATGAAATCTCTCTCTATATTTTTTAATGCTTAATCTCGTTATCCCTATTATCATGTTTTTATTTTTATGTAGGCAAATGTGCATCACACTCATTTTCTACATTTCTTAAGAAAATATTATTAAAAATATATAAATTCAATTGAAATTCAGACTGGCCACTGATCTTCTCTGGAATGTGAACTGTAAAGGGAATCAAATTCTAAGCTAAAGTGTGAAACAAAAAAGAATGCATTAAAGACGGGGATACAGTATATTCAGATTTACATTAAATACTACTTTCAACACGGAAATGGAGAAAAAAAAAAAAAAAAAAAAAAAAAAAAAAGAGTGAGCGGGAGTCCAGCGAAGGGCAGGATGCTGGTTAGACCATCAAGCAATATATTATTAAAAGTACCTCTAAAAATACAATTTCCCCACCAAAAAAAAAACAAAAACAAAAAAACACACTTGGCACCAGAACAAGTACAGAAGAACTGCAGAGCGTTGCATGAAATGTCATTTCATAGCACATTTTAGTTCATCCGTAATCTCACGCATCCCCTGTTTATTATTTTTCTGTTTTTTTGTCATTATTTCACTAATTACTGCAAACCAATCTCTACCTTACAGCTAATGTTAACAGTAAGAGCTCAAACCTGCTGAACGTCAGTGCAGTAGAGCAGCGTTCCCCAGTCTTACTCCAGGAGTCCCGGCACGTTGGCAGGACTGTGTTCTTTATAAGGCCTGTCACTAATATCAAGTATTAGCAAACAATGAATTCTCATTTAATGCAAATAACATTAACAGCTTCTGATTTTGTGGTTAATTTGAAGTCAAATTGATACAATAAACCTAATCATGGTGTAATAATCCATATAATTTATGATGAACAGTCATTTATTAAACACTGAACTTTTGAACATTATAAATAAGTCAATTTATGACATCAAATAGCTAAAACAGCTAATTTTGTATTATTGTTTAGAGAAAGTGCATAAATTACTGCTATCACCTCAAATCCCTACAGGCAAGTGATTACACAATAACTGCAACATGCCTAGGCTTAATACAACATGGATAAGTCTCCCAGACATGGGTTGAGCCTAGTCCTAGACTGAATTACAGTGGCAGTGGTGAATCACTGTTGGGAAATTCTAAGCAGCTCAGTGTTAGCCTTAACGTTTTAGTACAAATTAATTCAATTACACTGAAGAGCTGCTTATCTGAGCAGTAAAACACTGATATTAGAATCAGCACTAATAATGACACTCCTACAGAAAGTGGTGGAGGTGGTTCTCCATCACTGTGTTCATCATTAGAACATCTCCAAAGTTCTCCTCTCTCATGGAGTCTAGTGTTATTTAGAGTTCTCCTCAGATCAACACCTGGTTTGGTGGTAAATCAGGGCTTAATGATGGTAAATCAGGTGAGCTGCTGCTGCTGCTGCTGCTGCTGATGGAGTTGAACACATCCTCCACGCTGTGCTGGCTGGACTGGGGGGCGTCCAGGAGAAACCTGGAGGAACCGAGCTCTGTTCTTCAGACTAGCTCACAAACAAGATCTCACTACTTTCTACAGAATGAGAAGCTCTGTTTTTTATTTTATTCTGGTATTTATGTTCACCTGATGAGATCTGGAGCTTCTAGGGATGTGTGGAACTGCATGCTGTAAACTGGAGCAGGACTGGGAAATGCTGCAGTAGATTAAAGGGGAACAGTCCAGCAGGAGCTGGAGGGGGAATAGTATCAGCCTAAGTAACAGAGAGCTCAGTCTTAGAAATGTAACACCTCTGCATTTAGCACTGCGCCATAAGTCCATCCAAAAATGACCACTGACAATACGTCCAGATACCTCACGGTTCTCCAACCTCACCATGATGAAGACTGCGCTCATTAGGGATGGGTGTGGTTATTAGAATATACTTAATCAGGTATTTGGATAAGCCATATATATGTGTGTGTGTGTGTGTGTGTCTATATATAGGCACACACACACACACACACACACACACACACACACACACACACACACACACACACACACATATGTATATATATATGCATGCCCATCCCGAACAGTGATCCCTCAAAGAAGATCTCTGGACTGACTTTTCAAGAGAATTGTGACGTGGTCGGTGCTCGTGGACGTCTCGTCATGGTCAGGGAGTGGAGGGTCTCTGCAGTCTCGGCTTTGATGGAGGGAAAGTTAGAGGAAGGGTGTTTTCAGGGTGAGGGATCTCTCAGGCTTCAGTGTTTCTATCTCCGTTCTCCTGCGGCTGGAGCTGCTCCTTCTCGGTCCCATCCTCCTGAGGTGGACGTACGCGGTTAAAGAAGCCCAGCTGTAACAGAGAGGACACAGGGAGCAACGTCAGACTGCTTATTTCAGTCAGGTCAAAACTTACACAACTGAAGAAATGTCTTTAATCGTCATTGATTTAATAGAATTCATAGAAATGTAATATTAAAAGTTTGAACACAACCCCATTGGCACCATGCTGCCTAATGCCAGGCATGGGCTAGTAGAGGGGTATATAAAGCCCCCCAGCATTGTGCTGTGGAGCAGTGGAAGAGCTGTGTTCTCTGGAATGATGAATGGATGGTGCTCCATCTAATATTTTTGGCATGAGAGAGATGGTGGTCATCATCCAACATCCTAACATCACTAACGCTCTTGTCACTGAATGCAATCAAACCTACACAGACATGCTCCTCCAAAATCTAGTAGGGACAGTTACTTTAACAAAAGCAGGATTAACTCTTTTTAATATCCTTGATTTCGGAGGAAACAGAAATGAGCACATGTCCCAATACTTTTGTCCATTAAGTCTATATGTGATCTATGAACCACTGACTAAAGTACTACAAAAAAATCAAGGGTTAAAAAGGTTCAAATAAAACAGTGCAGTGTGTGTATGACTCGGGAGGCTGATAATGTGTGTGTGTGTGTGTGTGTGTGTGTGTGTGTGTGTGTGTGTGTGTGTGTGTGAAGTTGAGAGAGTTATTCACCTTGTACATGATGAAGATGAGCAGAGCGAGCAGCAGCAGCCCAGACAAAACAGCCACAACCACCACCCAGACAGGGGCAGGCGAGAGCCCCTCGGTTACCCACACCACATTCAGACTGGCCTACACAGACACACACACACACACACACACACACACACACACACACACACACACACACACACACACACACACACAATACTTAATCACAACAAATCACCAAATAAGCAAAATACACAATATAGGCCATCACAGCATAACATCACAAACTCCATCACAGGTAAACCCATGCCAAGTTCAGACTCGCGCAAAGGATATGACATCATAATGCCAAAAACAAAACACTCTCAAATACACAGAATTGGTGCTGGGCAGTACATCTTAAATATCAATGTTTCCACATCTGTAATATCACGCGCAGGTTTCCGGGGGATGAAACCCTGAAGGTTTTTCTGTGGAAACGTTGCAATTAAAAGAGCAGCAGGACTACGAACGTCCTCCCCCTCCAGTGCAGTTTGCTGAGTGAGTGACACACCATTAACACTGTGTTATGTTTATTACTATAGATTTTACTATGTAAATATCCAGCATGCAGAGATCTCTGGTGATACTGATAAACACTGATACAATAACATTTATTACAAACTACAGATACATCATTTATTAAGGTTTCCATCTTAACGTCTAGTATACCACCATTTCCTGTTAGCATATGGAAATCGTGTACATTGATTAATTTATAGTGGATACGTAAACATTCATAGCAGATGGAGAATAACTGAATAAGTCATAGTGGATGTAGAATAATTCATAGTGGTTTTAAAATAATTCATAATGGATGTGGAATAATTCATAGTGGTTTTAGAATAATTCATAGTGGATGCAAATTAATTCATAATGAAAACTGAATAAGTCAAAGTATATCCTGAATAATTCACAGTGGATGTAGAATAATTTATAGTGTATGTAGATAAAATTCATAGTGGTTTTAGAATAATTCATAGTGGTTTTAAAATAATTCATAATGGATGCAGATAAACTCAGTGAAAACTGAATAATTCATAGTGGATGCAAATTCATTAATAGTAAAAACTGAATAAGTCAAAGAAGATCCTGGATAAGTCCTAATGGGTACTACATAATTCATAGTGGATGCAGAATGAGTCATAGTGTGTACTGAACACCGCATCGTGGACAGAATTAATACAAATAGTGGCTATGACTGCTATGAACTAGGTCTTCATTACTACCTGCATAAGCTTAAGTACATTGTGTATTCTGTGTTAATATGTGCCACACGTACACTACCTGTACACTACCTGTACACTACCTGTACTTGAGCGTCTACTGCTAAATCACTACACCGGTGTGTAGACAGGTCAGGTGTGTGTTGTGGAGTTTAATACTCACAGAGGTTTTATTCGTTGGCAGCTCAAAATCCAGGTTCTTATACGGCATCTCGATCACACTGAACGAGGCCAAAGACTTCACGATGTACGAGCGATTCTGACTCTCGGCCTGGAGGAGGAGAAGAACACAACCGTCAGCCAGAAGTCATTTAGTCCTCACAGAGTGTCTACAATAATCTTTAATAGAACTGAATACATTTAAAGATTTATTCTATTTGATATTTACATTTTATGATTTATTTAATGCCACTAATGAAATGCTGAAAGCACTTTATGTCCAAATGTTTGCAGACAACAGCTTAAAGCAGCTGAATCCATTTATTAGAAGGGGTGTCCGCAAACTTTTGGACATTATAGTGTATCCGGGTTTTAATGAGCTGAGGCGGGACTGACCTGCAGGAAGGTGGCCACTGCCAGTCTGGAGTAGATGAAGAGTATGGCGCTCTGACCTCTCTCCAAACGGCCCACTTGGCACTTGATCTTCAAACACTGAGCTTTCTCACAATCCTGAACACACACACACACACACACACACAGACACACACACACACACACACACACACACACACACACACACACACACACACACACACACACACACACACTTACTTTACACACAGCCAACCTAGTGATTGATCAGTGACCACCAGGGCAAACGTGGTTCCGAAGTTATTGACATGCTATTAATGCTGGATGAATATGAGGTTTAAATAATAAAGTAATGACATCATAAGCACTGTACCTATACCAGGAGAACAATGTGCTTTGTAACGTGATGACATCATAAGTCATGTTACAGTACTAGGAATACAGTATGCACAGTAAAGTGATGACATCATGAGTACTGTAACAGTATGAGGACTGCTGATCAGTAAAAGTATGTAGTTCAGTAAAATGATGAAGTCATAAGTAATGTAACAGTAGGAGGACTACAGTATGCTTAGTAAAGCGATGATCTCATAAGTACTGTAACAGCACCAGGACTACAGTATCCTCAGTAAAGTGATAACATAATCAGTAATGTTACAGTACCAGGACAGTTACAGTATGCTTAGCAAAGCTATGACCTCATAAACCTTGTTACAGTACCAGGACTGCTACAGTATGCTCAGTCAAGTGATGACATCATAAGTACTGTAACAGTACGAGGACTGCTACAGTATGCTTAGTAAAGTGATGACATCATAGATACTGTAACAGTATGAGGACTGCTACAGTATGCTTAGTAAAGTGATGACATCATAGGCACTGTAACAGTATGAGGACTGCTACAGTATGCTTAGTAAAGTGATGACATCATAAGTAATGTTCCAGTGCCAGGAATACAGTATGCTCAGTCAAGTGATGACATCATAGGTACTGTAACAGCACCAGGACTGCTGATCATTAAAATGATGTAGTTCGGTAAAGTGATGACATCATAAGAGATGATAAAGATCAGCAGTACCAGGATGAGCATATTTCCGTTGTCCTGCTGGTCCGTCAGGTCCCGGCGGTGAACGTGGTTTCTGGTCCGCCCCTCTGTCCGGTCACCTGACGATATGCTTGTGTTTTTATCCCAGTACATGGGGTTCTGCCGCACAAACAGACACAACCGCAGATTTTTATATTATTAATTATTTCTTCTGATTTCTGTTACTGGCCAAAAGTTTTAGGACACTATCATTTTCCCCGTTTTTGACGACACAGCTCCAGTAAAAAATGTAAGTCCAGTAAATCACCTGAATCAGTACCAAGGTTATACAGTAAACTACCAGGAGTTGTTTTTTAAGCCTAGCCGTTAAAGCTAGTACAGCAGGTGTGTGTGGAAGACCAAATACCGAGACGTTGAGTGGGTTGATCTCCATGTCAGTGCTGCAGTTCATGGCTCCGTCCACTTCGTATTTGGTGATGTAGAGCAGAGAGCCGTTGTTGTAGCGGTAGGGCCACATCACGTCCAGCATGGCCTTAGTGAAGGTGCTGGGGCCTTTATTCCGCAACTGAACAACAGAAGACAGTCAGCTCGAGAACGTGAGAGACATCACTGGTCCTATTACTGATGTTCTCACAGACATCTTCTCATTCAGAATGTGCAGTTTGACTATACATAGTGTTCCATAGAGAATAAAGGTGAGTGGTTGGAGAATGAAGGCGAGTGGTGGGAGAATGAAGGTATTTGGTTGGAGAATGAAGGTGATTGGTTGGAGAATGAAGGTGATTGGTTGGAGAATGATGGTGTCTGGTAGAGAATAACAATATGTCTTAAGAGAATTAAAGCATTTGGTTGGAGAATGAAGGTGGCTGGATGGAGAATGAAGGCGGTTGGTTGGAAAATGATGGTGGTTGGTTGGAAAATGACGGTGGTTGGTTGGAGAATTATGATTTTCTGAAGGAGCATGAAGGTTTTTAGTTGATGGCGTTTAGATGAAGTAAGATGATGGCCACTGGAGGATGATGGTCTGGTTGGTGAATTGTGTGTGATGGAGAACCATGATATTTGCCTGGAAAACTATGGTGTCTGATGGAGCATGAAGAAGTCTGATGGAGCATGAAGGTGTTTAGTTTGCGAATGATGTGTGATGGAAAAAACAGATGTTTGGTAAAAAAAAAAATGTTGATGTTGGATAGAGAATGATGGTGTCTGGTTGGAGAATTGTGGTATTTGATGGAGAAATATGATGTTTGCGTGGAAAACTATGGTGTTTGACAAAGAATAAAGATGTTTGTGATGAGTTCATGTGTTTGGTTGGAGGACTGTGGTATTTGGTGGAGAAAGATGCCTGGAAAACGATGGTGTCTGGTGGAGAATAACAATGTGTCTTAGGAGAATGAAGGTGGTTGGTTGGAGAATTATGGTTGTCTGATGGAGCATGAAGGTATTTAGTTGGTGAATGATGTGTGATGGAGAAATAAGTTGTTAAAAAAATGGTTAAAAAATGATGTTTTTGGATGAAGAATGATGAGAAGGTGTTTGTTGTAAATTATGATCTCTGATTGGGAGGTAATGTAACTGTGCTTGGTTGGATAATTATGGTTGTCTGATGGAGCATGAAGGTATTTAGTTGGCAAATGAAAAACATAACTGAGAAATAAGATGTTTGCCTGGAAAACTATGGTGTTGGTTGGAGAATGATGATCTCTGAAAGGAAGTTAATGTGTTTGGTTGGAGAATGATGATCTCTGAAAGGAAGTTAATGTGTTTGGTTGGAGAATGATGATGTCTGAAGTGTTTGGTTGGAGAATGATGGTATTTGATGAAGAATGATGATACTGGCCTGGAAAACTATGGTGTCTGTCGAAGAATAATAATGTGCCTTAGGAAAATGAAGGTGCTTGGTTGAAAAATTATGCCTTGTAGGAGCATTGTGCATGTGTGTTTGGTGGCGATGATGTTTCCTAGGCAGAATGAAGTTGTTTGGTTGGACAGCTATGGTATTTGATGGATATTGACGATGATGTTTAGTTGAAGTATGATGATGACCACTGGAGAATGATGGTCTAATGCACCCAGCGTAAACAGCACTTATGTGAAGGAGTGTAAGATTGCACTGGTTTCAGCGAGACTCGTACTTCATAGATGTGCTGGACGAGGGGTCCGATATCATCCTCTAAGACCGGCTTCTCTTTGGGGTGCCAATTAGAAATGGGCAGGAAAATCTGCTCAGGTGCAGAAACGCTGCAAGGGCATACACACATACGGTTTCAGCCAAGAGGGGACGATACTACAAAAGTAAATTATACAGCTATATGATATATAATGTAGTTTAAAAAAAACAATATTAATTAGCAATATTAAATAATATAGTCTAAACTCCAAGAAATGCTGGATAAAGTTAGTGTAATTATACATGGGTGACCTACCCTCTGATTTCCACATTTGCCAGAACAGCTAGCTTTGTGACGATGGGCACCAGGTTGCTGGTGTTGTTGTATTGATTTGAGCTGGGAAGGAGAGAAGGACGTGTAAGACAGCAGGAAAACACTAGGTAGTGCTGTTGCTTTAGTAGCCAAACACTCATAAACAAACACAGCCCAGCTCAAGCCTCAAAAATGTGTGTGTAAGAGGAATGACCACAAGCCACTCCTTGTGTTGCACCACACTTTGTTTTTACTGGGGATTAAAGCACACACTGGTTAAA
>NC_132885.1:2486897-2489397 GCF_030463535.1 Salminus brasiliensis
AGCGTAGGGGGCGCTCTATAATGCTCTATAATGTTCATATGATCCACACGCTCATTCTGACAGACTGTAATACACTACAGGAAGCGTAGGGGGCACTCTATAATGCTCTATAATGTTCATATGATCCACACGCTCATTCTGACAGACTGTAATACACTACAGGAAGCGTAGGGGGCGCTCTATAATGCTCTATAATGTTCATATGATCCACACGCTCATTCTGACAGACTGTAATACACTACAGGAAGCGTAGGGGGCGCTCTATAATGTGAAGCTTCTATAGATCCACATCTGTAATAATCAATATCACTGCAGTTTACATTACCTCTGAATCTGCAGCTCAAACTTGACTGAGGTGTCCTGCTCTGAGAGCTGGTGGACACTGAAGCGTAAACCAGCCATAATCTGAAACACACACACACACACACACACACACACACACACACAGACACATACACATTTGTTTTACTATATGTATGAGGAATGTGTTGATAACAGCCTGCTTTGACGTGAGGACCAGGTTAATGTCCTCTCCTGGTCTCCTTTATGAATGTTTTTCTGTCATTGTGGGGACATGTGGTCCTCACAGAGATAGCAGTACAAGAAAACAAACACATTCAGTTCAGTTCTGAGTGTGTGTGTGTGTGTGTGTGTGTGTGTGTGTGTGTGTGTGTGTGTGTGTGTGTGTGAGATTGAGTTTTACGGTGTTTACCTTGGTTCCTCCCTTCATGGGGTTTCCTAGATCACACACTACTCTGGTCTGGTTCTCCTTCTTGTAAGCACAGGAGAGTCGGGACAGCGTCTGCAACACAAACACACACCGTGAGACCGAACAGCAGCACTGCAGCAAAACCACGCTCACACTCCGACGGTAAAGTAACGCCAACAGTTCGTTAAAACCCTCGCAGACATGTTTTTACTGAAACTGCAGGAGTTCAGCCGGGTTCAGTCTCAGCCAGATTCCTTTGTTTCATAATGAGGGTGAATTAGTCTGCAGTTTGCTCCACAGATTGATCCAATAAGCCTGTATTACGTGAGCAGAGCTCCGTAGAAATGCTTTGTAAGGCTTTATAGTTTGATATACATTTATATATATATTAAAGCTATACAAATTATATACTTTTATAGTTTGGTACAGCATATCAGCCATAACATTAGCTCCTAATGCCTAATGGTTTTGAGGGGTTATATATTATAATTAATATATATACTATAATTATAATATAATAATAATTATAATATATAATTAATAAAACATATAAAGCTTTATATATTTAAAGTTGTATAAATGACAGTTCTGTAGTTTGATCGTTTTATATATTTAAAGCTATTCAAACTACAATCATAAGATAAGCCTCTATTAAACTGAGTGTGATGCCAAACTATCGTTTTCAACTGAACATGGATCAGTGGACGGTGAGTGCTGGTGTTCCTCTTACCTCACTGTTCCTGACCACCCCTATAAAGTCGGCCTGTGGGGGCATGATGACGTGCAGCTCCGCCTCATAAGCCCCCTCACCCCCGTTTATTGCTGTAACCTCCAGGGTCAGGGGGTTATCATCTCCAATATAAATCTGCTTCTGATCACTGAAACACAGCAGAGTGAGCACACACACACACACACACACACACACACACACACACACACACACAATTAATAACGCTCTAAATGTAGGTATTGTGATATACACTGAGGAGGAGGAGCTACAGTCTCTCATTAGGGTGAATATTAATAACTAAATGTAGGTATTGTGATATACACTGAGGAGGAGGAGCTACAGTCTCTCATTAGGGTGAATATTAATAACTAAATGTAGGTATTGTGATATACACTGAGGAGGAGGAGCTACAGTCTCTCATTAGGGTGAATATTAATAACTAAATGTAGGTATTGTGATATACACTGAGGAGGCGGAGCTACAGTCTCTCATTAGCAGCAATTCTGAGCTCTGATGACTCACCTGACCACAGCCAGTTTCAGGTCAGGCTTACAGATATTATCATCTCCACAGTCCAGCAGAATATGGGCCTACGGAAAAGAAACAACACACGATGGGTCAGCGTCTATTTATAGCTCTAACGGCGCAGAGGGAGGCTTTGTCTACACCTAAAAAAAACAGGCTGCTCTGCTGTTTGTGAAGTAAGACTATCATTTAAGCAGCTGCAATTTAGTGGTCATCTTCTGACCTCACCCTCTGGATACACCTGGATCAGCCATAACATTAGCACCACTGACAGGTAAACACTGATTATCCTCATCTACAGGGGCTTCATCTGCCAAGGGGTGGAGCTACAGTCAGAACAGTCAGTTCCTGAAGATGATGAAGGGACACTTTGACGAGAACCAAAATGTGAGGTTTTAGACAACTGGGTCATCAGAACATCTGGGCAGCCAACTCCAGCGCCCAGGGAGCAGAAAGGGTGAAGGGCCTTGCTCAAGGGCAAGGTCCCAACAGTGGCAGCTTGCCAAGCCCAAGTTTCGAACCCACAACCTTGTCAT
>NC_132885.1:2496897-2526897 GCF_030463535.1 Salminus brasiliensis
TTCTACAGTGTGATGAAATCAATGACCTTTCACATGTAAAGTGAAGGTGATCACCACTACACTACAAACAGCACAAAGCATTCGTGACCCGTACAGGGATCAAACCCACAACCTACAGCTGTGCTATCAGCACCACCACTACACCAAAATATTCTGTACCGCCCGGCATTAATCAGCACCCGCATCCTGAGACTGCAGATCAGCGGGAAGATGACGGTAGGGCTGAACACCAGAGCCCTTCATTACTCACCCGTCATTGTTCACGTCAGTCACCTCCACTGCGTTCCCGAAATAGGCCGCCATCTGAGAGGGAGAATGCAGAGACAGCAGGTCAGGGTCTGTATAGACTTTACACACTGAGGAGGCGGAGCTACAGTCTCTCATTAGGGTGAATATTAATAACGCTCTAAATGTAGGTATTGTGATATACACTGAGGAGGCGGAGCTACAGTCTCTCATTAGGGTGAATATTAATATTAATAACTCTCTAAATGTAGGTATTGTGATATACACTGAGGAGGCGGAGCTACAGTCTCTCATTAGGGTGAATATTAATAACGCTCTAGATGTAGGTATTGTGATATACACTGAGGAGGCGGAGCTACAGTCTCTCATTAGGGTGAATATTAATAACGCTCTAGATGTAGGTATTGTGATATACACTGAAGAGGCGGAGCTACAGTCCCTCATTAGGGTGAATATTAATAATGCTCTAGATGTAGGTATTGTGATATACACTGAGGTGGGACACACTTGTGGGTGGAGCCTGGAGAGTGCAAGAATGGAAATAGTGTATTTTGCATTGAACTTAAAACCATATGAGAAGTTTGCTCATGTTGCAAAACCACAGCAATGATTAAAAAACACTCCGGTCAGTTGGGCTGGCTCTCTCAGGGTCTGGCGCCGTTCCTGTGGTCCGCCCAAATGCTGGGCTTTATCCCAGATATACACACACACACACACACACACACACACACACACACACACACACACACACACACACACACACACACACACCACAATGAATCAGCTCTATCTGATTCAGTAATGCAGTAGCACTCCCACAGCTAGACTCTGGGCTCCACTCTTCAACCTGACTCAGCATTACTGCTTCTTCCCCCTCCTCGCTCTCTCCACCCTCTCATTTGCCTCCCAGAAACACGGCTGTAAATAGTTTCCAGATGTGTGAGCGGATTTAGGACATGCACTGCTGGCTTGTAAACAAATAGCGAGGGGAAACTGGGGCAGGCCCGCAGCAGCCACAGCACAGGCTAGCGCCAGCACGCCAGCGCTACCTCGTTCAAGCTGCACCCTCATCGGTCAGCCAGAATAATAAGAACAGAAGAAACACCCCGAACAGAAGAATTTACCCAGGAACTGATTTTAAACTGTCTTTGTGTCCATTTTTGTGGCTCGTTGATACAGTCAGCACTTGGGTAATAAGCATTCCGCTTGCAGTTCCAGTGCAAAACTAAAGGGGGCGTCACACCGGACTAAGCTGAGCGACAACGACCATGAGTGGAAGTGTATAAAGTTCTGGGTGTGTGGCTTTAAATATTGTAATTTCCCAAAAACATAATCATACTAGAAAGGTCATATTTACTCGATCATGCGATGATCAGCCTGAAAATATAAATAAATTCTTAGCCCCTCTATTACATTATTAGGCCCGTTTTTACATTTATGATTGTTTAATTTTTATTTTTGACCGTTTGAGTGTTTACATTATTGCGAAATTCTTACAATGTTAAAGCAGCTTTATGTGAAAATTGGTATTCTTTCTGCATCTGGGCTCCCCCTACAGTTTGGGAGTATAATTTACTTTTACTCCACTGCCAAAAATACAAATCACGCTTTGAGCGCCTCCCTCATGGACAGACAGCTGCACACATGCATTTCTGGACAAGCTGGAGAATGAGGCGGTTGAGTAACTCTACAGGATTTTACACTAATATGACTCTATGGGTTCTGCAGCGTTACACAGCAGCAGTTCTGGAGAGAGGTTCTCCTCCTGCAGCTCCACCACCAAACCTCCATAGTGCAGTAGCAGCAGCAGCGCTCCGGAGTGGGAATGACGGAGACGCCCTTCTCCCCCTGTTACAGTCAGTGGAGCGTCAGCATGATCCTGAAGCTGCTGATTTAAGCTAAAATGCTACATATTGTTGCTTTAATATTGTTGTGGTGATATAATAAGCACAGAAATGTAACAAAATGATGCACTAAATTCTGAAAGTGCAGTTATGTAATAGGGTCTGACAAATGACTGACCTGAAATTATAATAAAACATAAAAATATAATAAAGTACAACATTATTAGTAAAAATAATTAATTAATTAATTAATGGCCAAGACCCTGTTTTATAATATTAGGCAAGGTATTACATTATTAGCTTTTATGATACTGTATTGTACTCCTGTATTACACTCCTGGGTGTTTTTACACTACTGGGATTAATACAGTAAGATGCAGGACGATGAGAAAAAGTAGGCAAGTGATTATCATCTGCAGCAGAGTGGTCAAACACCCAACCAGACTTCTGTCTGAAGCTTGTAGATGGCTGCCAAAGGAATACGATCAAGGTACGGCTTGCTATGGGGTCATTTACCCACGGATGGAAAATATATTTTCAGAATAATATATTTATAATTTATGAATATACATATATTTATATTTATAATAATTAATTTCTTGATTGATTCATGACATGCTAAAAAAATGAATTCATGACATCATTGTTCTACTAGATACAAGCAGGGTTTTAGAAACCACTTGTTTTTCTGCATTGGACTCCCAGCAGGCCAACAGAACAGGGTGAGGAAGCAGGGTGGTGTGGGGAAGCCGAGCTCGCTCACTCACTCACCTGCTGGCCGGTGAAGTTCACCATGGACTCCATATTTCCCCCATTAAAAATGTTCACCTGGAAAGACAGGACGAGATAAGATGAGACCGAAGGCAGAACCACAGACACTGCACAAAAGAACCCGAGTGTCTTAAGAGAGCCATGTACTCACATAGCCCAGAGCTTTCTCCCCTCTGGGGACGCCAGTTGCGTAATCTAGAGAGATTAGAGAGAGCAGAACAGGTAAGTCTCTGTGAAGAGTCCTGTGTGATTAACTATAACAATCACAAATAAGCATCTCTGCTACCATACAGCTTCAGATCCGCAGTGCAGGACCAAACACTGGGATCTGCAGGAGCTTCACCAAATTCAGAGGACACCATAAAGCAAGTGAAAATAGCCTCCCGTCAATTTAGGAGTTAATTATCCATGAAAACATCTTACAAATACCTTTCCTAGTAAAACTCTGCCTGTTTCTGATCATTTGTGATGTTTTAAATATGTAACATTTTAACAATTCCATCAATTATTCAACATTTCTGCTAATTAAACAGATCATATTTAATATTATTGGTTTGGAATCATAGAGAGAAATTTACAGAATACAAATTCTTCATATTGTTCTTGAATGGATCAATCAGACGTCTGAAGATTTTCATGCGCCGTTCCGATCCAGGGTATCAGGATCAGGGCCGATCCAGGCATATTTTAAAGGATCAGATACTGGCTATTTTAATCCCTGACCAGTTCCGAGTCTTTATTTTAAGCACAGTGTTCAGAGCGCCACCTGCTGTCCTCAAGGCGCCGTTAACGGACACTACCCCCAGCCGGCTGCAGCAGCAGCAGTGTGGACGTTCTCAGAAGGTAAATAAAGGAGTTGAGGTTCTGCAGTGTGGAGCTATTTTACAGTGGAACCTGAAAACAGACTATAATATCTGACCCTTTATAAAACTCTCACTGAAACGCTCTGACCGTTTTACCAGCGGGAGAACCGGAGAACCGCTCGCTCGCCTTTCTCTGTTTATAAACCAGCACTGAAGAACCCATTCAGAACCGAGTGGAGGCTAATGCTAATGCTAACACACACACACTCACTGTAGAAACCCCAATCACACACACACACAGCACATTCACCCTCACCCTCATTCAACCAGTTATTACACACCAGTAGACCAACAACCACAGATACCAGTCCAGAGTGTGTATCACTACATACACACTCATACACACACACAGAGAGGAAGTGATCAGACTGCAGTGTTGTAAAGGAGCTGGGAGCTGATTGGTCAGGGAGGAGATCAGACTGGATTATAAGATATTAAACACTATAAAACATCATTTTAATAAAAGTCTGACTAAACTAAATCAGACAGTCCAGAAAGTCTGATTATAGAATCTGATACTGAAAATAAAGGATTTACTGATCAGATTAATCAGCAGCTCGTCTGATCTCAACTGTGGGGCTGGATTATTATTATTTATATGGACACAAAGATCAGATCGGATCAGAATCAGCTGATAATCGTAATTAGGAGACTCGGATTGGCTCTAATAACTCCCTCACACCTAATGGTGATGAAGACACCGCCTGATGCCTGAGACACTATTCTACCAGAGAGGATTTTGGTGAAAATAGAATGTTAAAAATTTCTGCATGGTTGCTAAATTGTCTCAAAAGAAAATGTGTTTTTTCAGATAGTAAAAAAAAAAAAATCAAAATAATATATATATAATATAATAACAAATAAATAAATAAATAAATGATATTTATGGTGACCCCTGATTCCATTTACCTCCATCATACAGAAAAGGTAAAAAGGTAAAGGTGCAGGTATGCGTCACTGTACTATGTACAGCGAAATGTGTCCACACACACACACACACACACACACACACACACACACACACACACACACACACACACACACGTGAACTAGGGGCAGTGAGTACACACACACACACCCAGAGCGGTGGGCAGCTAACTCCAGCGCCCAGGGAGCAGAGAGGGTAAAGGGCCTTGCTCAAGGGCCCAAATCCGTTTCTCTTCAGTGAAAACGGTCAGGACAAACGGTCAAATCAAAGTAGGTTAAAGGTTTAAAGATGTAGAATCTAGAACCCTTACCATCCACACCGTCCTCATTAAAGTCTCCCACCGCCACGGAGTACCCTAGAAAAAACAAAGAGGAAATCAACTTAATGACCAGAGATCCACATGGAGACACAAACAGGACTTATTACTGGACATATGTCATTTATTATGATATCAATAACACATCTTCATATTGTGCATCCATAACATTAAGAACAGGTCAGATCAGGTGTGTTTTAAACATGGTCAGCTGAGTCAGCTGAATCACAACGAATCACAGGTGAATCATTAGTGGTTGTGGCTGGTGTGGAATAATGGGTTCCCCAGCCAGGTAAGCCCACCACTCTACTTCAATAACAGGAGCCCTTGGGTAAGACTCCTAACTCCACCTTCTCCACCTGTGTCACATGATTCACAGGTAAGAGCTCCGGAGAAGATGAATGACCCTCAGCGCGCTGACCTCAGCGAGAGATGAGCTTCGACGCCAGGAGCATAATGACCACCTTACACTGTAACACCACAGCAGAATACCACAGGCAGACAGGCTCACCCAGATAGCTGTCATCATACTGGGCGCTGGCTGACTTGGTGGCCCTCTGGTTGCTGTATGGTGTGAGGAACTTCTGGTTGTATCTGTTGATGACTTCAGAGATGTCGTCCGAGATCAGCTGACCTAATGGGAGAGCAGGTCGTTACTCGAATATTCCAGAAAAGTCCAGTGACGATAAATGAGAGCAGATTGGTTTCCTCTGTGCTTTGCTTTATTTAGGCTACAGAGTTTCCCTCCTTCTTAATAAAATGCTCAAGAACTACTAAACTTGTATAATCTCTATAGAAAAGAACTGACCGAGAGAACAGGCTGCTCTGGAGACCCTAAGGTCAATGTGCCCAATGCGGAGTATGGGCAAGAAGGGTATAAAGCTCAGTCGTCTGCATAGTGCTGGATCTACAGTGTTCAGCTGGATTAGAAACTGGTCTTTATGGGACTGAGGATGTACATCTGTGTGTGACATAACCCACAGTGGTGAGAGGAAAGAGGAAATGAGCTGAAGACTTCGTGCTAAATAAAAGAACCACTTCCCTTATTCAGTGCATCGTTGGACAGTCAGACGCCAGCTCACACTGATGATTCACAAAACGCAAAATATTACTGATATCCCATTACTGAACACGCAGGGCTTAACACGCAGGGCTTAACACGCAGGGCCCAACACGCAGGGCCCAACACGCAGGGCCCAACACGCAGGGCCCAACACGCAGGGTTTAATAAGTAGGGCCTAACACGCAGGGCCCAACACGCAGGGCCTAACACGCAGGGCCCAACACGCAGGGCCCAACACGCAGGGTTTAATAAGTCGGGCCCAACACGCAGGGCCTAACACGCAGGGCCTAACACGCAGGGCCTAACACGCAGGGTTTAATAAGTAGGGCCTAACGCGCAGGGTTTAATAAGTAGGGCCCAACACGCAGGGCCTAACACGCAGGGCCTAACACGCAGGGTTTAATAAGTAGGGCCTAACACACAGGGCCTAATAAGTAGGGCCCAACACGCAGGGCCTAACACGCAGGGCTTAACACGCAGGGCTTAACACGCAGGGCCCAACACGCAGGGCCTAACACGCAGGGCTTAACACGCAGGGCTTAACACGCAGGGCTTAACACGCAGGGCCCAACACGTAGGGCCCAACACGCAGGGCCCAACACGCAAGGCCTAATAAGCAGGGCCTAACGCGCAGCACTTAATAAGTAGGGCCCAACACACAGGGCCTAATAAGTAGGGCCCAACACGCAGGGCCCAACACGCAGGGCCCAAACACGCAGGGCTTAATAAGTAGGGCCCAACACGCAGGGCCTAATAAGTAGGGCCCAACACGCAGGGCCTAATAAGTAGGGCCCAACACGCAGGGCCCAACAGGTAGGGCCCAACAGGTAGGGCCCAACAGGTAGGGCCCAACAGGTAGGGCCCAACAGGTAGGGCCCAACACTGATGATTCACAAAACGCAAACTATTACTGAACCCAGAAGGAAATAAACGGGGCCTAATAACACACACACAGGGCCTAATAAGTAGGGCCCAACAAAAGGTAGGGCCCAACAAAAGGTAGGGCCCAACAGGTAGGGCTTAATAAGTAGGGCCCGACACACAGGCCTTTTATACCCCTCTAGCCCACACCTGGCATTAGGTATGGTACCATCAGGGTCATGTTTATCTGCACACATTGGAAGGAGTGTCCAAAAACATGAGGTCTAACGTGTGGATCTGAAAAACCACATTCGGCCTCAGTGAGCGACGGAGACACTAACAGAACCAGGCTGCTTTGGGAGGGTTTCCGCTCTGAAGCTGCTGAAGCCGCTAAAGCCGCTAAAGCCGCTAAAGCCGGAGAGTGTTTCCATTATGTGACAGAGCTGGACACACCCTCTGAGGTCACCACTGAAACGGCCCAGTGAAAATAACACTTTCAACACACTCTACCATTACCACACACACCTAGTCCTCAAGGACCAAACACACACACTGCACAGCTGTACCAGCTTTCCGCCAGTCTCCTAACGGCAGGCAGCCTAAATCCCCACACACACACACGCGCACACACACACACACACACACACACACACACACACACACACACACACACACACACTATGACTCTCTGATATCCATACACACTGACTAAGTCCAGGTTTTAAGATACATTAAAAATATTAAAAGATGCCCAAGCATTTTTTTTTGCATTGCATTAATATGTCAAAAGTTTGTGGACACCTGCTCATCCAATATCTCTACTAATATCCTGTGTATTAACAGGGTTGGCTGCAGTAATAGCCTCTAATCCTCTAGGAAAGCTTAACACTAGATGCTGGAACAAGGTAAAGGTAAAGGTGCATGTATTTGTCACTGTACAGCGAAATGTGTCCTCCGCATTTAACCCATCTGGTAGTGAACACACACACACACACACACACACACACACACACACGTGTGTTAGGGGCAGTGAGTACACACACACCCAGAGCGGTGGGCAGCCAACTCCAGCGCCTGGGGAGCAGAGAGGGTAAAGGGCCTTGCTCAAGGGCCCAACAGTGGCAGCTTGCCGAGCCCGGGAATCGAACCCACAACCCTGTTATCGATATCCCGGCACTCCAACCGCTGTGAAGAGGCACTCAGCCCCACAAGAGCATCGCTGAGGTCAGGTACTGATGTTGCATGGTTATTTCCGCTGCTTCAACTCATCCCAAAGGTATTGGATGGTGCTCCATCACTCCAGAGACCCACCCGGGCCAATGCTGGTGGCTCATGCACTCACGCCAGAGCATCCTGTTCTATATGGTCAGTGCTTTTCTGCGACGATTACGTAAGCTCGTACAAACTACCACTTACCTTGCCAGTAGAAGCTGCCAGGTCCTCCGACAACCACCCGTTTATTCTATCAAAGACAAGAAAACAGACATGAATTAATAATAACTTAAGACTCTGATCTAGAATCTAGAAGGAATCGGTCACAGAAACACAGTTAGGGCTGGGCGATGCAGTAAAACTACTATAATCACGATATTTAAAGATATTTATCATGTCAAATTTACTTCTACTAAATACATCAGTATCCACAGATTCTTAAAAAAATACTATTCAGATACTCTTCGCAACAAAAACAGTGGTTTATTCCAAATCTGCTGCTCTTGATCTAATGAAACCAGTCTAATTACACTGTTGGTAATGAAACAGTGTTCTTTAAGCACCAACACTAGAAAATTGTGCATCATGATGACATAATTTATCACGATATGATAAAACATCGTCATGTTGCCCAGCCCTACACCCAGTGAAGCACTGCTCACTGTGGCAGCCGAATTTAAGGTTGTCTATTTCAGCTATTGGTGCAGCACACTCGCACCCAACAGACTGCCTGTTTAAAAAATAAAAAGCAATACACTTGAAGTGCAGCTTCCAAACATGGTGGAGGTAGTTTCATACACAGTTACAGTCCCAAACGCACTCTGGAGAGGTTCCTTTGAGGTCAGAACATGATCTGATCTTGATCTGACCCAACTATCAGCAGACTGCATCCAGCAACAAGAGCGTCAGTGAGGTCAGGATGTTGGATTACGATCATTACCATCTCCCCAACTCATCCCATCTAAAAGTACTGGATGGAGCTCCACCACCATCATTCCAGAGAACACAGATCTTCCACTGCTCCACAGCTCCTCAATGCTGGGGGGCTTTATACCCCTCTAGCCCACGCCTGGCATTATTAGGCAGCATGGTGCCAATTGGGTCATCATGTTTATCTGATCCAGAGAGTCCTATTCTATTGGCAGTACTTCTCCACAGGGTCTAGACGAGCTGTGTGTGTGTGTGTGTGTGTGCATTTGCACATCTGGAGAAGCTGCTGTGTCTGCACTCGCTCTGCTTTCAGCCGAACTGCACAAACGCTCAGAGCTGGAAACAATGCTGAGGTTTTAATCTGTAGCAGAGAGGTTCAGACTGCTCGGACACGAACACCACTAAACTCCCTCAAATAGTTTAAAAGCTACTCAGCAAAAGACACAGTGTGTTCGGCCCTGCCTCGGAATTCACTGGTGTTAGAAATCCGGCATACAGGAGGCAGGGTCAGGAGGACTGGGGTCAGGAGGACTGGGGTCAGGAGGACTGGGGTCAGGAGGACTGGGGTCAGGAGGACTGGAGACTGGATCTTCAGTGTTGGTGAGTTTATTGAGGCACACAGAGAAGCAGGAGTACAACTCGGCCGATCACGGTCAGTCTAGTCTGATCCAGTCCAGTCCAGTTAGGAATATTTCAGGAGGACCTTAAATACATTGGGAACTGTGGGAGCGGAAATGATGATGAAGAAGAGGAGTTTAGGGAGGGGTAGGAGGGTGAAGAAGAGGAGTTTAGGGAGGGGTAGGAGGGGGAAGAAGAGGAGTTTAGGGAGAGGGATGTGGGGGTGAAGGTGATGGTAAAGAAGAAGAGAAGTTTAGGGAGGGGTAGGAGGGGGATGAAGGTAAAGAAGAGGAGTTTAGGGAGAGGTAGGAGGGGGATGAAGAAGAGGAGTTTAGGGAGAGGGATGTGGGGGTGAAGGTGATGGTAAAGAAGAAGAGGAGTTTAGGGAGGGGTAGGAGGGGGATGAAGGTGATGGTAAAGAAGAAGAGGAGTTTAGGGAGGGGTAGGAGGGGGATGAAGGTGAAGAAGAGGAGTTTAGGGAGAGGGATGTGGGGGTGAAGGTGAGGGTGAAGAAGAAGAGGAGTTTAGGGAGAGGGATGTGGGGGTGAAGGTGATGGTAAAGAAGAAGAGGAGTTTAGGGAGGGGTAGGAGGGGGATGAAGGTGAAGAAGAGGAGTTTAGGGAGAGGGATGTGGGGGTGAAGGTGAGGGTGAAGAAGAAGAGGAGTTTAGGGAGGGGTAGGAGGGGGTGAAGAAGAGGAGTTTAGGGAGAGGGGTGAAGAGTTTAAGGAGGGGGATGTGTGGGGTGAAGGTGATGGTAAAGAAGAAGAGGAGTTTAGGGAGGGGTAGGAGGGGGATGAAGGTGAAGAAGAGGAGTTTAGGGAGAGGGATGTGGGGGTGAAGGTGAGGGTGAAGAAGAAGAGGAGTTTAGGGAGGGGTAGGAGGGGGTGAAGAAGAGGAGTTTAGGGAGAGGGGTGAAGAGTTTAAGGAGGGGGATGTGGGGGTGAAGGTGATGGTAAAGAAGAAGAGGAGTTTAGGGAGGGGTAGGAGGGGGATGAAGGTGAAGAAGAGGAGTTTAGGGAGAGGGATGTGGGGGTGAAGGTGAGGGTGAAGAAGAAGAGGAGTTTAGGGAGGGGTAGGAGGGGGTGAAGAAGGGGAGTTTAGGGAGGGGGGTGAAGAGTTTAAGGAGGGGGATGTGTGGGGTGAAGGTGAGGGGGGTTGATGGTCATCACACAACAAAGGGCGGGGGGGGGTCAACTCTCTGTAAAGGTGGGCGACCGTCAGCACATTCGGGAGGGTTAACTGTATTACTGTATGGTTGGTAGTCAAACAGAAGAAGATGGGGAGTGACCAGGTCAGATCAGCAGAGGAACAGTGACCATCACACACATAAAAAGTAAGATGACCATCTGTTCACTTTCTAAATGTCTGAAAGCCTGAGAACGTAACGGCAGGAAGGGGCAGATTTTCTCTCACTGGGACTCTTTAACTCGGCTGTACTGCTGAGGAACGAGCTCCTACCTTTATAATATCAGCACTGAATCCGGCCTGGCAGAAACCCTGACCTTCAGGCGTGGCGGAACCTGCCGGAGAAACACACGCGCGCGCGCGCACACACACACACACACACACACACACACACACACACACACACACACGAGTATGTACACATAAGCACATGCACAGACATGCTGACAAATGTAAAATGTCAGGAACGTGTGCCACACTAAAAAAAAAACCATAAACACACACACACACACAGGGCTCAGACAGAGGAACTGAGTCACACACTGATCCACAGCGATGGTGTTCATTTATCAGACGCATACAGAGTGTGTATATAATCACCTGAACCACAGTCAGGCCTAATGTCTCAGGAACACTGAGCTGGGTGTGTGTGAGGGGTTATTAACCTGTGTGTCATCACCTATTCTCTCTCATTTTTAGGATTTACTGTTTTACTATCAGGCTGAACAGAAAAATATACTAATTAATGTAAATATTAACATTACGTTAATATTAACGGTAATATTTTTAACGACACGGTTTCATTTGAAAGGACACTTGATTTAAGGAACACAAATGAAGGCTTCACTCAATCTGAATGATCCAGTTTCCTTTTAGCTTCATGCACTGTACTTTTATTAATGCACAATTTGGAGTCTCTCATGTGAATTTCACTAATAATCGCATTATTAGTTGTAATAATGTGCAATAAGCACCTCATTACCACCCTGTTAGCAGATTATTCTGTGCTTTTTAGTCTGTAATTTGTGATAAGTAGAACCTACAGCACCTGAACTGTCCATCACTCGACCTGCAGCTGGACAGATGTTAGTTGAACCCTTTTTAACAACCAAAACACTGATAAGCTGAACCCCTGTACTGAACTCGGGTCATTCTAACAACAACAGAAAAAAAACGACCATCTGGACTGAATCTGTAATGCATACGGACCCATTCGATACTTATTTAGTGCTTTTAATGAGATTTAACTACGTATAATATTAAAGATTTTCTGAAAACAGACCCCAATTATTTTCTAATTATGGTCGTAATTAATACATATTAATAAATCATGAACCAATCATTTAGAAATGTCTAATTCAGGCTTTATGAACAAAGACAACCATAACCCCTTCATTTGTGGTAATATATATATTTTTTTTATATATAGCATTTTTCATAAAGCATGTTTCCACAATGTAAAACCAGTTTAACCAATAATGTGGTACCTTTACCTGTGGTTTATTAGATGTTTACACTGACTGTTCATAATATCTTATTCGAATATTAGGAACTGATTACATTTCTTAATAAAATATAATAATTATTTATAATATAATAATGTAATATATATATATATATATATATATATATATATATATATATATATATATATATATATATATATATATATATATTCATTATTATAAAATATTTAAAATGATATATGTTTAATATATTTTTTTAAATTTAGCAAAATATTGAACTAAACTCAAAATTTACAATGTAATAAATTTCTGTAATGTAATAAGATATTACAAACAACCTCCAGTATTCCCCCTGATCATACTTCCCCCTAAGGGATGAGGCAAAACCAGTCCTGAGAAGAATATTGACCCTTAAAACCCTACATCCCTCTATGTGGTCCCACACATACACTTCAGGTTCTCGTCCTCAAAGGCCCCTAAATACTAGCTGGACACCCTGCAGTTAGAGCGCCCCTCCAAGGGGAGGGGAATTTATTCCATTATTGATTTTGAATTTAGTGCAATATTTCTTTCTTTTTTTTTTAAACATTATTTTACATCTAACGATCAGATCTGTTGTGCCAGACCTCCTCAATATAAGGCGGTACTAATGTTATGGCCGATCGGTGTATATGCCAGTGTTTGCCTTGTTTTGACTAATCATATTTATTTTAATGCAGATATTATTTAAAATCTGGAAAATATTTCATATTAGACCTGATATCAAACATAGCTTAGCCAATCAACTGCATCTAGGGGTCAGTAATCAATCGATCAGGTCACTTTGAAGTTGGCTTAGAGAATTCTTCACTCTTTCAGGTCAGAAGGTCAACGAGCACTGCGCCATCCCCACCTGGTGGACCACCTGACCCAGAACCAGGACGGTGTGTTGACTGTGGGATATTATAAGAATGATCACCATGCTGGAAATTTAATCAGCTAACACTAAACCCCGCCCCTTTTCCTTCCCTCAGTCCTAACCCAGCAGCCCCACCCCCGCCCGCAGTGCTGAGCGTTACCTGAGCGGCAGGGCGAATACTCCACCACTGTGGATCCTTTCTTCAGGAAGCAGGTCCCGACAGGCTCGCGTTCCTTCAAGCCATACGTGCTCCACTGATACAGCGGGGCACACGCCTGCACACGACCAGCACACACCAGTCACACACCCGACATGCTCCATTATTCACAGCTGATTCACAGCACCGGTCAAAAGTTTGGACACAGCGGACTCAACAGAGAAACTAAATGCTCAAAATTAATTCTAAGAGCATTTTAAAAAGCAGAAAGCATGCCCATGTGTTTTCATGCTAAGTGAAGCTGCTCAAGAGTGTGTAACACATAAGGTAGTGGTTAATGCGGGCAGAATTATGCCATTATCATTGTTATCATCATGATAAATTTAGTTGTGACGAACAACAAGTGTCTCCAAGCACATCATGGACATCGTCAGCACTGAAAGAACACTGACCAACAGCAGCACTAGTGTAACTAGTTCTGTTTAATTGGACGTACTCGAAAAACTCTGAATTGTGATCATTTTTTCCAGTGTTTTAAAATGTAAAAAAATAAATAAATGAATCGAAGCAGTCTACAAGCAGATGTGTCCAAACTTTTGACCTGTACAGAACAGTTGTGCACCTCATAATCCTGTTCACTGTAGACTTCATTAGTTTTAGACAGTCTACTCAATAGTCTACAGTATACAGTAGGTTAAACATTCACATCCAGAATACACAAGAGTACAGAGCATGAGACTGTAATACACTACAAGCGTAGGGGGCGCTCTATAATGCTCTATAATGTTCATATGATCCACACGCTCATTCTGACAGACTGTAATACACTACAGGAAGCGTAGGGGGCACTCTATAATGCTCTATAATGTTCATATGATCCACACGCTCATTCTGACAGACTGTAATACACTACAGGAAGCGTAGGGGGCGCTCTATAATGCCCTATAATGTTCATATGATCCACACGCTCATTCTGACAGGCTGTAATACACTACAGGAAGCGTAGGGGGCGCTCTATAATACTCTATAATGTTTATATGATCCACACGCTCATTCTGACAGACTGTAATACACTACAGGAAGCGTAGGGGGCACTCTATAATGCTCTATAATGTTCATATGATCCACACGCTCATTCTGACAGACTGTAATACACTACAGGAAGCGTAGGGGGCGCTCTATAATGCCCTATAATGTTCATATGATCCACACGCTCATTCTGACAGGCTGTAATACACTACAGGAAGCGTAGGGGGCGCTCTATAATGCTCTAATTATTCACAGTCACTCTGAATATAAGCCCTCAGCTGAATAATAACTGATAAACTCATAAAATACAATATAATTAAGAACACTGCAACTGTAGGTATAATTGTGTGTTGTTAAGCAGCCGAGCAGGTTTACCAGGATGTGCTCTCCATCAGAGCGAACTGTAGCTCCGAACCACTGACTGGACTTGAACTCCATCTGCACGCCATTCTCACGGCGGTCATCTGAGTGAGAGAGAGAAAACAAACTGCCGTTAATTATAATTTTATGAATATTTCAATATTATCACAGCATTCTGTTCAGTAGCAGTTGTTAATTAATTACAGTTCAATTAATAATCAATCAAGACACCTGAACCAGAATCTGACAGATAGCAGAGATGATCATGGCTGGTACCCCCTGATTTAACCCCTCCATTCATTAAAATCTTACCTATATAAACACCCAAGTATTTACTTGTCATTGCTCTCACAGTTAGAACCCAATTTATCAGCACTACAGCTGGTAAAGCACTGTGGCATTACAGGTCAGAGGGCGCTCTATAATGCACTATAATGTTCATATGATCCACATGCTCATTCTGACAGACTGTAATACACTACAGGAAGCGTAGGGGGCGCTCTATAATGCACTATAATGTTCATATGATCCACACGCTCATCCTGACAGACTGTAATACACTACAGGAAGCGTAGGGGGCGCTCTATAATGCACTATAATGTTCATATGATCCACACGCTCATCCTGACAGACTGTAATACACTACAGGAAGTGTAGGGGGCGCTCTATAATGCACTATAATGTTCATATGATCCACACGCTCATCCTGACAGACTGTAATACACTACAGGTAGTGTAGGGGGCGCTCTATAATGCACTATAATGTTCATATGATCCACATGCTCATTCTGACAGACTGTAATACACTACAGGAAGTGTAGGGGGCGCTCTATAATGCACTATAATGTTCATATGATCCACACTCTCATTCTGACAGACTGTAATACACTACAGGAAGCGTAGGGGGCGCTCTATAATGCACTATAATGTTCATATGATCCACACCCTCATTCTGACAGACTGTAATACACTACAGGAAGCGTAGGGGGCACTCTATAATGCTCTATAATGTTCATATGATCCACACGCTCATTCTGACAGACTGTAATACACTACAGGAAGCGTAGGGGGCGCTCTATAATGCTCTATAATGTTCATATGATCCACACGCTCATTCTGACAGACTGTAATACACTACAGGAAGCGTAGGGGGCGCTCTATAATGCTCTATAATGTTCATATGATCCACACGCTCAATCTGACAGACTGTAATACTCTACAGGAAGCGTAGGGGGCGCTCTATAATGGATTTAACCCCTGATTTTAACCCCATCCACCCACTACAACCGCATCTACAGACCCTTTAACAGAGTATTTACCCGTCAGTAATCACTCGAAACATCTCAAACGAAGGCAATGAGTCTCCAAACACAGAAGTGTTGACTCAGCTGATCTCTAAATCTCGCTCAGCGGCAGATCTGCTGCAGGGTTGACCGTCTGGATGTTAGGATTTGTTGGATGGATTTAACTGGGTAAATCTGGGCAAATCTATTCCAGCTAAACTGCTCCACCGCCTTCAACACACACCTCCGCCCTCGCTGTACTGCGCCGCTAATGTGGTGAATTGCCTTCATCTGACATCACAATCCAGCCCATCATCTTCTGACCCCAGGCGTATCGGTCCTGACCACACTGCTCATCTGTACTTCACACCCAGTCTGAGAGGTGTGAAAGTTACAAAAGTGTGCTCCTTTCAACAGCACTGGTACCTCACTTCCTCTGTTGCACCACATCAACACGCCAGCTCACCAGCAGCAGCTCAAACTCCCCGTAGGTGAAGAGATCTGTTGCTGCGATAGGTGGGTCGAGAACACGGGTAATGACTCTGGGCAGGAGATGCCCCTAGATTCTTTTGTGGCCATTTGCCAACCTCACCACAGAACTAACTCAGGTCGGACAGAAAGCTCACTTATAAACATCTAGAAGAAAGCGTAGGGGGCGCTCTATTATGCTCATATGATCCACACGCTCATTCTGACAGACTGTAATACACTACAGGAAGCGTAGGGGGCGCTCTATAATGCTCTATAATGTTCATATGATCCACACACTCATTCTGACAGACTGTAATACACTACAGGAAGTGTAGGGGGCGCTCTATAATGCTCTATAATGTTCATATGATCCACACGCTCATTCTGACAGACTGTAATACACTACAGGAAGCGTAGGGGGCGCTCTATAATGCTCTATAATGTTCATATGATCCACACACTCATTCTGACAGACTGTAATACACTACAGGAAGTGTAGGGGGCGCTCTATAATGCTCTATAATGATCATATGATCCACACGCTCATTCTGACAGACTGTAATACACTACAGGAAGCGTAGGGGGCGCTCTATAATGCTCTATAATGTTCATATGATCCACACACTCATTCTGACAGACTGTAATACACTACAGGAAGTGTAGGGGGCGCTCTATAATGCTCTATAATGTTCATATGATCCACACACTCATTCTGACAGACTGTAATACACTACAGGAAGTGTAGGGGGCGCTCTATAATGCTCTATAATGTTCATATGATCCACACGCTTATTCTGACAGACTGTAATACACTACAGGAAGCGTAGGGGGCGCTTTATAATGCTCTATAATGTTCATATGATCCACCCCTGTTGTTTTGGGCTGAATAAAGAAAGTTCACTGTTGCATCATCATACACTCAGACACCCCAGCTGTTTTCTAACAGCAGCCAAAAGGAACTGGACGAAGTGTTTGTTCCACGGCGGCGCTGAAAGAATGATAAGCTGCTCCCTGTGGAAAAACAAAGGAGGAACTGAAGGAGCTGTAAATGTGCACCGCAGAACAAAACGGAAGTCACCAAAGAAGGATTCCTGAGCTTATCCTTAAAATAATAAACACAATAAATTAGGCACAAGTCCCGAAGCGTCGTGTGTGGGTCGAGGTGGACACGATCCTGGTAGAGCTTCTCTGGTAACGGCTTTGGTTTCTATCGAGAAAAAGACACATCTGACATGCGTTCCCCAGAAACACCGAGATCTCCCAGCAGCTCACAGTCCAACTGCCAAGCTGCTGCAGCTCTTTCAAAAGGGAACTCCACGCCTGAACTGATTCAGCTGACTCTACGCTTGGCTCTCGTCCTCTCTGTGTCGACTCAGCACCTTCACTTCAGACCGGCAGAGACGCCGAAGCTGCCGAAGCTTCAGGGGCGCGAGAAACTGCTGAAAAACCAGAGAACCAGAAGTGCAAAAGCAGCAACAGCCTCAGCGTCTCAATGAGTGTCTCAGCGATCAATGAGGCAAGGAGTTCAAACACAATATGGACAAAAGTATCCGGACACGGATTCATGAGCGAGTTCACCTACTTACTGACACAGGTATTTGGCTGCACATGCACAGGATGCACAACTGGACACTCGGGAGCAACCATACAGGAGTCTACGGTCACCATGCCGACCATGCCATCTGGTAGATAGAGGGGTATGAAGCCCACCAGCACTGGGAACACTGGGCTGTGGAGCAGTGAAGCAGACTTCTCTACCAGACCAGTCGATACGTCTAGGAGAAGTCTGGGTGGCATTTTTGATCTGTAACTAATCATCCATTATACGTATCTGACCTAACTAAGGCTCTCATGAACAAATGCCATCAAATCCTCACAGTAATGGTCCAAAATCTAGTATTCAGCCTTTGCAAAAGACTAGAGGCTGTTACTGCTGCAGCAAAAGGAAAACAAACATCCTATTGTTACCCTGGGTTACAAAAACAACTCTGAAGGAGCAGGTGTCCACAAACTTTTGGACACAAGGATGTGAAGGTTATTACCAGTGACTGTAGAAAACATGGCCGACTTCCGTTCTATAGAAATGAGGCCAGGACTGTCAGCCGTGTTGTCAGATCTGCCACCAGAATCTGTGCAGTAAAGACCAGAGGCGGAGCCAGACTCGCCCACTTATGAGGTAGGCCTGCCCCCTTCTCCTAGACCGAGCCTCAGTGTCTCAGACCGTCTTCACTGAGCTTCCAGCGCAGAAGCAGAGCGGATTTCCGGTAAGTTAAAGTTAAAGTGCAGCTCATGTAAGTTCCTCTACAACTCTACAGGACCATGCAGATTCTGCAGACGACCGGACTCTATCAGCCAAGGCTGTCTGTCAATCACCTCACTCCTAAGTGCAGCCCCGCCTCCTTACGAAAGAGCAGAATAAGGGTTAAAAACTGATTCCTGGGGGAAATCATGGAAAAAAATGGGCCAACATCAGCACAGGGAGACTAACTGCTGGAATTCGGAGACACTGGAGATGGACACACAGAGGGAAATGGGCGGAGTTTTGTTACTGAAACATATGGAGATGGGCGGAGCTACACAGCATTCTGCAACGAGCTTTAACAATTAGTATTAGTAGTCATTAGGGGGTAGCAGTGGCCTCTAAAGGTTAGAGGGGTGTTCTTGGGACCGAAAGGTTGTCAGTTCGATTCCCTTGACTGGCAAGGAAGTCAAGGAGGAGGGGGAGTAAAGGAATGGTGCTTTCTTCTTGCTCAACATCCACAGCTGAAGAGTCCTTGAGCAAAACCCCACAACCCCCAATCGCTCTCCAGGCGCTGAGGTGGCTTTCCACCACTCTGGGGATGTGCAATGACCATTCTCTGAACTGTAGATGACTCTAAAATAACTTAGAAGACCTCACAGTTTGGTTCTTGTCAAAGTGTCTCAGATTCTTACCCTCGTCCATTTCTCCTGCTTCAGCACCTTCATTACCCCCAAGAACTGACCATTCACTCGCTGCCTAATATGTAGATCCACCCCTTGACGGATGAAGCCACTGGTACCAGATCATCAGTGCTATTTATAGTCACCTGGCAGTGGTTTTAATGTTATGGCTGAACTAAACAGTCCACTGTGATTGTTGAGTTCTAGCTGGTGGAGCTGAACAGTCAGAAGATCAGCACCCAGACCAGGTGGTTCTTCTCCCTGCTCTTCTTATCTGACGGGTGTTCTGTATATTCAGGGCTATGGATCGGCCTTAGGTGCAATGTAAAGGAGAAGCGGGCTGAAGTCTTGCTCCATTTAAAAGGAACGTGGCGTCATCCAGTCCAGACATGCCAAGAAGTAACTGCTCACCAAACAGAGAGAAAGTCATGCCTGAAATAACACCATAAAAGGCAATGTACACACCTCCGCAGCCTGGGCCTCATGCACGCAGAGAACATACACTTCTAATGAGTGAATTCAGCTGCTTTGGGGTGCTCCAGTTGCTGATGCAGGCGTTCACACAGAGCTGGCGCAGTTGAAAAGTACTGACCAGTAGAATGGAACGGTCTGGAGGAGATGTTTAAAGGGCATGAAGCTCCCCCAGCCCCAGCATGGAGCTGTGGAGCAGTGGAACTGGGTTCTCAGGGGTTATGATGGAGCTCCATCCAGTTGGAGTGGCAGGACTAATGTCCTCTTGATGCTGGATGCAATCAAATCCTCCTCACCGTATTTACTGTATCACTCTAGAAGGTACACCATACACCCATCAGCCCTACCATGCCCAATATTGGCTACTGGTGCCCCTCTTTTGACCAATCAAGGAATGGACCCCACAAGGTGGTGTTCTGGTATGTAGATCCACCCCTCGACTTTACTGTCATATTCAGGTTCTCAAGGGTTGTGATGGAGCTCCATCCAGTTGGAGTGGCAGGACTAATGTCCTCATGATGCTGGGTGCAATCAAATCCTCCTCCTACGCCATCATGGGTACACCACACACCCATCAGCCCTACCATTAAAACCATGCCCAATACTGGCTATTGGTCCGATCGAGGAATGGACCCCACAAGGTGGTGTTCTGGCATCTGGACACCTTCAGATGTTAGCAGCAGCTTCTTTAAGCCCTGGAAGTTGTGAGGTGGGACCACCATGACCACCACGGTTGCTCATCCTTGGAGCACTTTTGGTAGGTACTGACCACTGCATACCAGGAACACCCCTGCCTGATGTTCTGGAGATGTTCTGATGACCCAGTCATTGTCTAGAACCTCACAGTCTGGTTCTTGTCAAAGTGTCTCAGATTCCTACGCTTGTCCATTTCTTCTGCTTCAGCACCTCCTTCATCACCTTCAAGAACTGACCGTTCACTCACTGCCAATCTGTAGATCCAGCCCTCGACAGATGAAGCCACTGGAATCAGATCATCAGTGCTGTTCACGTCACCGGGCAGTGGTTTTAATGTTATGGCTGTGTGTCCAGTCCGTTTCTAGAAGGTGCATGAACATTGTGTTGAGTGTGGGCTGTGGTCGAACAGTTTTAACACTGTAGCTATGAGGCTGGATACTTCTGGCTCAAGATGTCCAAAAGTATACAGACACTTTGAATAAGTGAACTCTACTACAATACTACAGTGCCACTGGAGCACACTAAAAACACCCATGTCTAACGTCCACAGCAGTTCTCAAAATGACCATGTTTCTCAAAACATCTCCAATAAAGCGTCAGAGCTCAGCAGAGGGTAGCCAAAACAACCCGAGCAGCAACCCAGCAGGAACCAATCAGGGTGTAAGCAGGAACTGGTCAGGAACCAATCAGGAACCAAATTAGGATCTAAGCAGGAACCAATCATGAAACAAGCAGGAACCGAGCAGAATCTAAGCAGGAACCAATCAGGAACCAAATTAGGATCTAAGTAAGAACCGAGCAGTAACTGACCAGGAACCAATCAGGAACCAAATTAGGATCTAAGTAAGAACCGAGCAGTAACTGACCAGGAACCAATCAGGAACCAAATTAGGATCTAAGCAGGAACCAATCAGGAATCAAATTAGGATCTAAGCAGGAACCAAATTAGGATCTAAGCAGGAACCAATCATGAAACAAGCAGGAACCGAGCAGAATCTAAGCAGGAATCAATCAGTAACCAATCAGGATCTAAGCAGGAACCAATCAGGATCTAAGCAGGAACCAATCAGGATCCAATCAGGAACTAAATCAGGATCTAAACAGGAACCAATCAGGATATAAGCAGGAACCAATCAGGAACCAAATTAGGATCTAAGTAGGAACCAATCATGAAACAAGCAGGAACCGAGCAGAATCTAAGCAGGAACCAATCAGGATCTAAGCAGGAACTAAGCAGGAACTAAGCAGGAACCAATCAGGATCTAAGCAGGAACTAAGCAGGAACTAAGCAGGAACCGATCAGGATCTAAGCAGGAACTGATCAGGATCTAAGCAGAAACCGATCAGGATCTAAGCAGGAACTGATCAGGATCTAAGCAGGAACTGATCAGGATCTAAGCAGGAACTGATCAGGAATGCTCATTTTACACTTGAATACTGGACTGTATGTAAGTTCTAGTAAATGGGACGATTATTTAATGAAGGCAATGGTTCTATATAGAACCCTCTCAATACAAAGAACCAATTACGTCGACGTCTCCGCCATTCCCACTCCGGAGCGCTGCTGCTGCTACTGCACTATGGAGGTTTGGTGGTGGAGCTGCAGGAGGAGAACCTCTCTCCAGAACTGCTGCTGTGTAACGCTGCAGAACCCATAGAGTCATATTAGTGTAAAATCCTGTAGTATTACTCTACCACCTCCACCCACATGCTGCTCCACCTTCAGATCAAGCTTCTGACTGTAGGGGGAGCCCAGGAGCAGCATATTGCTGCTTTAAGAGGTTCTGTTCCTGCTTTAATGGGTCTTTGAACTGGTGGAAGATATGTTACCAGGAATTAGCCAGAAAAAGTGCTGACTGGTGAACCAACACACACACACACACACACACACACACACACACACACACACACACACACACACACACACACACAGGTTGACTAACATGTATCCTCATAGTGACCTTGGATGGTATCAGACAGCCCAGCTGCCCCCTGTTCTTCCCCTGCAGTGGGAAATTCCCCACACTGTGTACTACACACACACACACACACACACACACACACACACACACACACACACACACACACAGCTGGTTAAACACCACATCACCACTTTACAGTCATTACACACCCACCCCTGCCCTGAACAGCACAGGCAGGATGTGATGGACACACACCCCTGCGTGATTACTAGAGATCTGCACTGATGGTGGTGGTGGTGGTGATGGTGATGGTGGTGGTGATGATGATGGGGGTGTCGGGGAGAGATGGCAAGTTGCTGGTTTTAATAATACACAGTGATAATCATACCAAACTGATGACCGTGTAGAATTCCTGTCTTTCTAAACAGAGCTGGTGGAAGTACATAACTCTACTGCCGCAGTTTACTGAACACACACTCCAGTTGACCGATAATTTAATTATTTATGCTGATTATGGTTGATAACCATATCATTGATAACAATCATCACCCATGCCTATCCACATCCATCTATATCTACCCACACCCATCCACGGCCATCTATACATATTTAGACCCATACTGATTCATATCTATCCATATCATCAATATCTATCCACACCAATCAATCCCTACCCACACCCATCTATATCTATCCACACCCATCTATACCTACTCATATCCATCCATAATCAATATCTATCCACACCAACCAATGCCTATCCACACCCATCTATACCTACTCATATCCATCCATAATCAATATCTATCCACACCAATCAATCCCTACCCACTCATACCTACTCACAGCCATCTACACATATTTAAACCCACATCAATTAATACCTATCCATGCCCATCCACACCCTTACCTACACACACACACCCATCTATACCTACCCATACTTATACCCACCCACACCCATCCACATCCATCTACACCTATTCATACCCATACATCCATCTACAGCCATCCATAACCATACCTATTCATACCTACCAACACCTATCCACACCCACTTTTACCCACCCACACCCATACCCATCCACAGCCATCTATACCTACCCACACCCATACCCATCCACACCCACTTTTACCCACCCACACCCATCCCCATCCACAGCCATCTATACCTACCCACACCCATCCCCATCCACAGCCATCTATACATATTCATACCCTTACATTCATCTACAACCATTCATACTTACCCACACCCATGTTTACCCATCCACACCCATCCATCCTACACTAATCCATTCCTATCAATATCTATACCCAATTCAACCAAACCCACACTCATATATACCCATATCCATCTAAATCCATCCAGATCATTCATGCCCACCTATATTCCTCCACACGTTTCCCCCTGATATGCCACCTGTTCTAAGCAGCTGCAGACCTGCAGCACACGGGGTACACAGAGCCGGTACCCAGTTTACAGGAATGAGCTCATTCTTTACCGAGCACTGCTCGAATATACAGCACTCAGTAATGCAGCCAGATCCACCAACGGTTCAACCTCAGTGATGCAGAGAAGGTGAATACGGCCATCAGAGCTACAAAAATAACAGTAATAATAATAATTAATAAATAATAAAGTAGTCCCACAAATCTCAACTAAACCAGTCAGCAGCTGAATCCACACAAAGACTGCATTCACTGCCAGTACACCACATAATAGACACACACACACACACACACACACACACACACACACACACACACACACACACACAGAACTGTTGCTGATACACTGTGGTTAAGCTACTTCTCAATGGAATGTTGAACATCAAGTAAAAAAAAGGATGTTACAGACATCTGAGAACTCACACCCTCACACACTCACACACTCACACACTCACACACTCACACACTCACACACTCAGTTTGGGGATGCTGTTCCTGTGAGATGTCCACAGTAATGTGTGATAATTTTATTTGGGTGTACTGGTCGTCAACACACAGCTCCATCTTCATCTTCATCAGGGAGTCTTCCTCAGTATGAAGAGCAGCTTTTACCTGAATACTGATCTGAGTTTCTTCTCTGAAACACAGACTGAAGCTCTTCTGGTCTACATGTTGAAATGTTTGAGAGCGGACATCACAGCCAGTGGGGGAATGAGTGGTCTTTGGTTGGGTTTATTCTCACAGTAGTAACAGTAACAGACTATCATCAGACTATTATTAGATCATTATCAGACGACCATCAGGTATTTATTCATGTTTTCTATGGTTTCTTTTTTAAAACATGATGACTGGGGTTTTTAATCACTGAGAAACGCAGCTCTCCTGAAACGAGCCTGGGAGCATTACTGATGTTTATAACATTACTGATAGCAGAGTCTCTCCATACCAACACCTTCAGTTCATTCCACACAGAGAGAGAGAGAGCGAGAGAGCTGGCAGAGCTGTAGGGAGCAGAACTGGGTCTCTCCCTCTGCATACCAATGAGAACCAGCATTAATAGGCTTTGGGTTCACATTCACACAACAACAAAACCACCACAAACAAACAGAGCTCTGCTGATTGGCTGAGCCAGGTTGGTGGAGGTTTGTGATGGTGGGGCTCTTTGTTCTTTTTGTATCCAAAATCCCTCCCCACCTCATCCACCCCCAACCCTGAATGTAGTCCATCAGTCCAAACCTGATCCTCAGTTCATCTAGAACTCTCCCTATGATACAATGCTACCATCACTGGGAGGGTGAAGGCTAGCACAGTCTTCCTCCACATCTTCTCAAACTGCCACCAACACACCAGCACTGGAGCTCAATGATTATTGGAGGGAAACTGACATATATTTAGAAAATATAAAGTTTTGCGATAACGCCAGCAAAGCATCGCTAAAAATAACGTGCCCAAACCCAGATTAAACCCTGTCCAAACCTGGCCCAAAGCCAGACCAAACCCGGCCCAAACCTGACCCAAACCCAAACCTAACCCAAATCAAACCCTGTCCAAACCTGACCCAAACTCAAACCTAACCCAAATCAAACCCTGTCCAAATCTGACCCAAACCCAAATCTAACCCACATCAAACCCTGTCCAAACCTAACCCAAATCAAACCCGGCCCAAACCTGACCCAAACCTAACCCAAATCAAACCCGGCCCAAACCTGACCCAAACCCAACACACATCAAACCCTGGCCAAACCTGTCCCAAACCCAAATCTAACCCACATCAAACCCTGTCCATAACCTGACCCAAACCCAAACCTAACCCAAATCAAACCCAAACCCAAACCTGACCCAAACCTAACCCAAATCAAACCCTGTCCAAACCTAACCCACATCAAACCCTGTCCAAACCTGACCCAAACCCAAACCTAACCCAAACCCTGTCCAAACCTGACCCAAACCTAACCCAAACCCTGTCCAAACCTGACCCAAACCCAAACCTAACCCAAATCTAACCCAAACCCAAACCTGACCCAAACCTAACCCAAATCAAACCTGACCCAAACCTAACCCAAATCAAACCCTGTCCAAACCTAACCCACATCAAACCCTGTCCAAACCTGAACCACACCCAAACCTGACCCTAATCAAATCCTGTTCAAACCTGACCCAAACCGCCTCGAACCCAGATCAGACTCTGTGGGGGTCTTTTTTGTCTCATTACTGTTTAGGGTTCAATTCCCTGTCCAGGTCAGCCCACCACACTACACCATTAAGAATTCTTCAGGTAAGACTCTCCATTCTCCTACCTGTGTACCATGATTCACCTCTAAAAGCTCAGGACGAGCCAGTAAATCACTGCTACTGCGGATTTATGAAACTTTTAATCTTATTACACTGTATTAATTCCAGTGAGATTAGTGTAGATCTTCTACAGGAGCAAAACACTCCCTCATCCACCCAAAACCCAGTGCAGGTTTAGAGAGGCCCTGCTGTAAGCCTGTGTTCTGGGATGAGCCTAGACTTGACTACACATCTCAGCTTCCACTATACTGCTCTTAACCACATAGTGCAAATATCTGGGGCAGAGCTGATTCACGACCCCATAAATCATTACAGCCCCCGGGGGCGTCTCTGCACTGCCACTCAGCCTGAGCGTGAGGAGGGAGAGAAAACAGAGGGTTCTGCTCACCAGTTTCATCAAACTGTATCTGTCTACAAGAACCGCCTGCCTGCCAAGGACAGCTGTAGACTGCACCTCTCTCCGTCACTGAGGAAGAGGAGGATGAGGAGTTGGCTTTGGGAGCGCCGACCAGAAGGTTTAACCTGGGGAAATTAAAATAAACAAAACTAAAATTAATATTAATGCCTACATATTATAATAACTATGACAATGTATGTTACTGTATCCCAATCTAACTCAATTAAAGAGCTGAAACTGTACTATAGTGAAAGTATGGTACTGTATCCCAATCTAACTCAATTAAAGAGCTGAAACTGTACTATAGTGAAAGTATGGTACTGTATCTTAATCTAACTCAATTAAAGAGCTGAAACTGTACTATAGTGAAAGTATGGTACTGTATCCCAATCTAACTCAATTAAAGAGCTGAAACTGTACTATAGTGAAAGTATGGTACTGTATCTCAATCTAACTCAATTAAAGAGCTGAAACTGTACTATAGTGAAAGTATGGTACTGTATCCCAATCTAACTCAATTAAAAGAGCTGAAACTGTACTATAGTGAAAGTATGGTACTGTATCCTAATCTAACTCAATTAAAGAGCTGAAACTGTACTATAGTGAAAGTATGGTACTGTATCTCAATCTAACTCAATTAAAGAGCTGAAACTGTACTATAGTGAAAGTATGGTACTGTATCACGATCTAACTCAATTAAAGAGCTGAAACTGTACTATAGTGAAAGTATGGTACTGTATCTCAATCTAACTCAATTAAAGAGCTGAAACTGTACTATAGTGAAAGTATGGTACTGTATCCCAATCTAACTCAATTAAAGAGCTGAAACTGTACTATAGTGAAAGTATGGTACTGTATCCCAATCTAACTCAATTAAAAGAGCTGAAACTGTACTATAGTGAAAGTATGGTACTGTATCCCAATCTAACTCAATTAAAGAGCTGAAACTGTACTATAGTGAAAGTATGTTACTGTATCCCAATCTAACTCAATTAAAGAGCTGAAACTGTACTATAGTGAAAGTATGTTACTGTATCCCAATCTAACTCAATTAAAGAGCTGAAACTGTACTATAGTGAAAGTATGTTACTGTATCCCAATCTAACTCAATTAAAGAGCTGAAACTGTACTATAGTGAAAGTATGGTACTGTACCCCAATCTAACTCAATTAAAGAGCTGAAACTGTACTATAGTGAAAGTATGGTACTGTACCCCAATCTAACTCAATTAAAGAGCTGAAACTGTACTATAGTGAAAGTATGGTACTGTATCTCAATCTAACTCAATTAAAGAGCTGAAACTGTACTATAGTGAAAGTATGGTACTGTATCTCAATCTAACTCAATTAAAGAGCTGAAACTGTACTATAGTGAAAGTATGGTACTGTATCCCAATCTAACTCAATTAAAGAGCTGAAACTGTACTATAGTGAAAGTATGGTACTGTATCCTAATCTAACTCAATTAAAGAGCTGAAACTGTACTATAGTGAAAGTATGGTACTGTATCCCAATCTAACTCAATTAAAGAGCTGAAACTGTACTATAGTGAAAGTATGGTACTGTACCCCAATCTAACTCAATTAAAGAGCTGAAACTGTACTATAGTGAAAGTATGGTACTGTACCCCAATCTAACTCAATTAAAGAGCTGAAACTGTACTATAGTGAAAGTATGGTACTGTATCTCAATCTAACTCAATTAAAGAGCTGAAACTGTACTATAGTGAAAGTATGGTACTGTATCTCAATCTAACTCAATTAAAGAGCTGAAACTGTACTATAGTGAAAGTATGGTACTGTATCCCAATCTAACTCAATTAAAGAGCTGAAACTGTACTATAGTGAAAGTATGGTACTGTATCCTAATCTAACTCAATTAAAGAGCTGAAACTGTACTATAGTGAAAGTATGGTACTGTATCCTAATCTAACTCAATTAAAAGAGCTGAAACTGTACTATAGTGAAAGTATGGTACTGTATCCTAATCTAACTCAATTAAAGAGCTGAAACTGTACTATAGTGAAAGTATGGTACTGTATCCTAATCTAACTCAATTAAAAGAGCTGAAACTGTACTATAGTGAAAGTATGGTACTGTATCCTAATCTAACTCAATTAAAAGAGCTGAAACTGTACTATAGTGAAAGTATGGTACTGTATCCCAATCTAACTCAATTAAAGAGCTGAAACTGTACTATAGTGAAAGTATGGTACTGTATCCTAATCTAACTCAATTAAAGAGCTGAAACTGTACTATAGTGAAAGTATGGTACTGTATCTCAATCTAACTCAATTAAAGAGCTGAAACTGTACTATAGTGAAAGTATGGTACTGTATCCTAATCTAACTCAATTAAAGAGCTGAAACTGTACTATAGTGAAAGTATGGTACTGTATCTCAATCTAACTCAATTAAAGAGCTGAAACTGTACTATAGTGAAAGTATGGTACTGTATCCTAATCTAACTCAATTAAAGAGCTGAAACTGTACTATAGTGAAAGTATGGTACAGGGTAATGGGTAATGGGTTGATTCCAACTACATTAGCAGAGTTGTGGGCAGTGTCTTTATACGCTGAAATTAATCTGATTGGATGCAACCACAAAAATGTGATGCAGCTGAACCCTTCAGGGCTGGGTTTCTTCAACATTAACATCTCCTGATTCTCCTCTCTGGGTTTTAGAAGATTCTGACGGTTCGGCTCCTGGACCGCTGCACTGTGGATCACTCCTCTCACTCTTATTTTACACCAAAAAGATCCAACCGAGAAGAACCAGAGGGTCTAACGCACTTCAGTACCTGTGCTGAGAGCTGCTGGACGGACCCAGAAGGTCCACCACGGTTCTACAAGTTACCTTATCTTCTACCTCATGTACTTTCTCCACATTTTCGAGCATTTCCGAGTCTTCATTTACAGCTAAACGACCCAAAATGAGAAGATCAGAGTCCTAACACACATCAGGCCCTGTGCTGAGAGCTGCTGGGTGGACCTAGGAGGTCCACTGTGGTTCTAGAAGTTCCTACAAAGCTTGAGTTTGGCTTGCTGGTGGAACTGCCCCAGTCCACCTTAAATAAGGCAGAAGTTACATTCTGTCGCCTGAGGCTCCAGAAGCTCTGAGCTCCAGCGTGGCTCTGGAGGAGGTTCTCCCCCCGGGGCGCTACAATGTAACTTCAGCACCATTTAAGGAGGAACGGCGAGTTCCTGCACCACACACTTACTGTCCGTCAGCAGGCTTGTAGAAGAAATCCACAGAGAACCCAAAATAGCTGCCCTGCGGTCCAGAGAACACGGATGGGTTCTCGATGTCCAGATTAAAAGGGGCTCCAGGTTGGAGACAGAGGACAAG